>NC_056745.1:669781342-669911204 GCF_019279795.1 Protopterus annectens
AGGAGCACATTTTCAAGAGTCCATACTCTGAATACCTCCACTTATACATTAGATTTCTGGATGATATTTTTATTCTATGGAATGGGGAAGAGGAAGGAATAGAACAATTTATGGGATATTTGAATGGGTGTTCCAAATATTTTAAATTTACTTCTCATTGGAGCGCCTATAATATCAACTATCTTGATACTGCTATTTATCAAACAAACACTGGTTTTAAATCCAATGTATTCAGGAAAGAAACATTCTGCAACAGCTATTCATATTTCACTAGTAACCATCCCTTTATGCAAAAGAAAAATCTAGTTATGGGGACGAGCAATTAGAGTCACCAGAATTACATCTGAACAAACTGATATTTAGGTTGTATTGACAAAAGTACAAGAGATGTTTTTAGAAAGGGGTTATCCTAATAAATTGGTAATGGACATCATTAATGTAATATCAATTAATTAATATCATTAATATCAAATATGATACAAGGGGATTGAGGCACCAAGTTCAAACCACTTTTAGGTGTTGGGCTTGATAGGATCAATGAGCCCCACCTCGTAGTTGGTTATGACAGAGCTTTAGTTCTTGAGTTTAATCAATATACTGGATGGGTGCAAGACATTGTCAAGAAAAATTGGTGTCTTTTCAGGATCAATAATGAACTACAAGAAGCTGTAGGTAAGACCCCCCCCCCTTTTTTTCCTTAAAGACAGGAAAGAATTTTAAACAAATATTTGAATCAAAGATCAATTCCCCCCAATAATCAGAAAGTTGGCACAAAATCCTGTGGTAGATGCAAAAAAGGTCCCTATATTTTTGAAGGGTATCACATTATTTTAGAGAACCAATTACAAAGTGAGAATTGTTGGTTCGCAAGGTTAATACACATGGCAAAATGTGAAGGGTGCACTGCTTTCTATATTGGCAAAACAGAGAGAGCTTTAAGAGCAAGAATTTATGAAAATCTTTACGATATAAATATGAATAAAGAAACTAATGCTCTCTATAAACACACTAGTACATGTGCCAACTTTAAGGGCTTTAAGTTTGGTATTATAGATATGTTGGTATCCAACACTAGTGGAGGGGGGATTGGAAACATATTTTGTTAAAAAGGGAGTTAAAATGGCAGCTTAGTTGAGAGCTACTTTCTCCCCTGGATTAAATTATTCTGTGTCTCTTATGCCTTTGTTAAAGTAGAGAGTGGCTTTAGTATAAAAGTTCACATTCATGACAATGTGGTAAGGTGTAAATATTTTAAATCTATCTAGCTATCTATATATCTATCAATATATTTCTCTTTTCACATTTGTTCATTTTTACTTTTTTTATATTGTGATAATCTATAATATTTATATAATGTTGAAGTTCAAACTGACAACTTTTAATTATTGTAAATTGCAGTCAACAAATGTTTTGATACTGGAGTCACTCAAGGGCTAGTACGGTGGTGATTAATTAATAAAAACAACACACACCAGTGAAAGTCACCTCAGTTCCACCAAATAATAAGTCTAAAATGCTGGTTTCAGTATCACTTCCCCATAAATATCCTCAGGAGCTCAGGCCATAAAAAACATACACTTTAATTGTAATAAATAAAACATTGGTTAAGCGCTTTCATCTACCCATAGTAGACTTCATCAGAACACTAAATTCATTACTGAGAGAAATTAAATAGCAACTAACTTCCAATCACATTAAACAATCAATTAGTCTAATACATATTCATTCACTTCATAAATATGCATACCAGGTGAATATTTAAAAAGACATCCTAGCTAAAAAAACTATGTTAAAATACTCTCTAATAAAATTTTAAAAAGACAAATGAATAACACTAATTAAAATCACATACATAACACTATACATTCTAAGTACACCGTATCTATATAAAATATTAAGACAATGAATACAAATTGATAAAAATTAATGAAAATCTATATTTTTGCTTCTAACAAAGGTTTAATGGGTATATTGTCATTAATGCCGGGGGCATAATGGCATTAAGCAAAATTTGCCATTTCACTTTTCTTTCCCCCAGTTTTACCTTCACATTACCTCCCTAGGACTAATCTTAAGCTGTTCTAAAATGGTAAATTTGAATGTGTGACAAGTAGCACTTCCTTCAATATGTCTATATAAGGTATTATTCAAATATTTTCTTCTAATACTATACAGATGGTAATATATTCTATTTCTCAGGCACCTATCAGTTTTACCCACATAGAAACTTGGACAATTAGTAAATTTGGCTAAATAAATCACATGTTGTGTCTGGCAATTACCTTTCTTAAATTTAATTACTGTTCGATTAACATTACCTAATAAAGTTTTGTCTTCTAACACTGCATGACACTAATTACAGTGTCCACATTTACTAGTACCCCCCTCACTTCTATCATTTCCATTGTTTATAAATATTGTTTCAAATTTTCTTTTTAAAGTATATCCTGTCTAGTAAACAAAATGGGGTTTGTCCCCCAGTTTATTGTGGACACCGTCATCACATCTCAGTATATTCCAATTCTTTTCTATAATAACCTTTACATCTTTAACAGTTTGATTGTATTGCAAAACACAAGCGCTATTAACATTACTAATCTCCTCAGTAGCCACAGTATTAGGGATCCCATTCATTGTTTCCATATCCGCCCCCAGCAGGGTTTATATTTTTCTCCCACTCCCGCTTAACATAATTGGTGATATCATTAATAAGTGCATTGGGGTATCCCCTCTCTCTCTAAACATATTGCCAATATTTCCTAATTCATACACCATCTCCTGAAAATCTGAGGTCATTCAAGTGGCTCTTATGCATTGTCCCTTAAATATACTTCTCTTGTGGCTTATAGGATGGCAGCTAGAATACTCTAAATAAGAGTTACTAAAAGTCTCTTTTCTACAGACTTTGGATTTGAAACCACTTGACGCAGAGTAAATGTAAGTATCCAAATAAGATATACCCTTACTGCTGTAATTATACATAAAAAAAAAGTTATGTACTTACCATAAAGTTCCATGTGAGGTGTTCATCTCGCCTTTGTTCTTACACACGGGTTCGGAGCCGATCCTTGGCTCCGAGTCGGCTGCATTGCAAAGCTCTGCATCTTAGAGAAGCTCGAGACCAGACTATATCCCATAATCCTCCCTGCTATTCCTCAGATCTAGTTTGCGAGAAACCAGACCGCTAATCATCACCTTGGTGCAAGACCTACACATTCACATGGTTATCCATGAACATCCTCTGACTATAATAAGTAATGCCTATGGGTGGTGAACTATATCCTAATGAGGACACAGACCAATGAACCCTAGAAAGGGGTAAGAAAATCCCGACCAGACTCTAGTCTTACCTGTTCTTCCATAACATGTGAGGGGGGGGGGATGTAAGAACAAAGGCGAGATAAACACCTCACATGGAACGTTATGGTAAGTACATAACTTCTTTATGTGAAAGTGTTCAATCTCGCCGTTTGTTCTTACACACGAGTAGCGTCCCTAGCTCCATCACCCTGGGTGACTCATGGAAGAAGGTTCCTGAGCACAGTGGAACCAAAGGATGTCCTGTCCTTGGAGGCCCTGTCAACCTTATAATGAGTTACAAATGTATGAGGTTTAGCCCAGGTAGCTGCTGCACAAATCGTGTCCAAAGGTAAGCGAGCTGCATTAGCCAAGGAAGTGGAAATGGACCTGGTAGAATGAGCCTTAGGCTTGAAACGTAATGACTGATTCGAAATAGAGTACACAAATTCTATACAATCGGAAAGCCATTTAGATAAGGTACGTTTCATGACTGCCATACCCTTTTTGTTGTCTGCAAATGAAACAAACAGCTGATCTGACTTTCTGTGATCTTTAGTCCTGTCCAGGTAAAATCTTAGCTGCCTATGAACATCCAACTTATGCAGCATATACTCCAATTTGTTTGTATGATTCTTGAAGAACGTGGGGAGCTCTATGGATTGGTTGATATTTAGGACAGAACATACCTTGGGGAGGAATGACGGGTTTGTGCGCAAGGAGATTCTATCTGGGTGGAAGATCAAGTACGGTGGCCTGACTGATAATGCTTGTAGCTCTGATACTCTTCGAGCTGAAGTGACAGCCACAAGAAATAGTGTCTTCCATGATAAGAACTTTAGGAGGCAGGATGAAGCCAGTTCGAAGGGTGGAAACATCAGTTGCGACAATAACAAGTTCAAATTCCATGGGAAAAAGGGCTCCCGAATGGGTGGACGAAGGTGGAAGGTTCCTTTCATAAAAGCCTTGCAAAGCCTGTGAGACATAATAGAAGAGCCCCCCTCACCAATATGAAAGTTAGATATAGCCGCCAACTGTACTCTTAAGGTGGAAGTAGAGGCTCTTTCATGAAAGAGAATTGATAAGAATTCCAGAACTTTGTGTAGTGGAGCTACCAAGGGATCTATGTGTTGGCTTGACGCCCAAAATACGAAGCGTTTCCATTTGCTCCTCTAAAGCTTTCTGGTGGAGGCTTTATGAGAGGCAACCAGAATGTGTTGAACTGCCAGAGAAAGAAGATCTGACCTGGCTAGACAGGGAAGTGGAGCAGCCAAGCTGTCAGTTTGAGGGATTGAAGAGATGGGTGAGGAACTCCCGACGAATGAGTCAATAGATCTGACACTGGGTCCAGAATCCAAGGTTCCTCCCTTTGATGGGCTCAAAGAAAGGGGAACCATATCTGCTGAGGCCAGAATGGCGCTATGAGTATTATCGTCCTTTCCAGGTTCCTGGCTTTCTGTAGAAATTTGGGAGTCAACAGGGTAGGAGGGAATGCATACAGGAGACCCGGGGGCCAATCGTGCACCAGTGCGTACCTGGGAACATCCCCCGGAGGGGGTAGAAGGGCAAAGTAGCTTCTGCATTTGGCATTCAATGGGGATGCAAACAGATCGTAGCAAGGCTGGCCCCATCTGTGGAAGATCCTTTCTGCCACCTGTGGATTGAGGGACCACTCGTGAGGTAACAGGATGGCTCTGCTCAACCTGTCCACAATGACGTTGGATGACCCCGGGATGTGCATTGCCACTAAAAAGCAACCCGTGGACTCTGCCCATTGCCAAATTCTCATGGCCTCTCTGCATAATGGGTAAGACCTGGTTCCCCCTTGCTTGTTTATGTACCAGACCACAGACATGTTGTCCGTCTGAACTGCCACTGTTCCCAGAGGTAAGAGAGCTTGGAAGTGTTGCAACACTAGGAACACCGCCCTCAACTCCAGAACATTTATGTGCAGGTTGTACTCCATGTTGGACCATTCCCCTTGGACTGTCCTTCCCTGAAAAAGTCCCCCCCACCCTGTCAGAGAAGCATCCGTGGTTATTGTGGCCGTCAGGTTGGGTAGGACAAATGGGCGACCCATTGTGAGATCCTGACTGTTTACCCACCATGAAGGATCTCGTTTACAAGAGTTTGTTATTAGTATCTCGTGCAACAAGGGTAGCTGCTGGAACAACCATTGCGCGAAAAGCAGCCATTGGAGGACCCTCATGTGCAATCTCTCCATGGGAACTGCGATCAGAGATGCTGCCATTAGTCCCAGAACCTTTAACACTAACTTGGCTGGGGCTTTCCTGTTGTGAAGAAGAAGAAGAACCTGTTCTTTGAGGGCTGACGCCCTTAGTGGAGGAAGCTTTAACAGTGTTAACCGTGTATCTAGGTCTGCTCCGATGAATGAGATATGCTGTGAGGGCGATAAGGCAGATTTTTCGAAATTGATTGAAATTCCTAAGTGGGAACAAAGGTCGACTGTGTAGTCTCTGGCTTGTACAAGATGATGCTTGGTGGTGGCAGTGAGGAGCCAGTCATCCAAATACGGAAACACTCGGAATCCTTGTCGTCTCAAGTGAGACGCCACTACTGCCATGCATTTGGTGAATACCCTGGGGGCTGAGGTGAGTCCAAAGGGCAGAGCTCGAAATTGAAAATGACTGGCTCCCAGCCGGAAGTGCAGGTGATCTCTGGACGGCCTGGCCATTTTGATGTGGTAGTACGTGTCCTTGAGACCTATCGAGCACATCCAATCGTCCTTCTGTAAGAAGGGAAGGATCGACTGTAGCGTGACCATCCGGAACTTCTCCTTCCTTACGAAGGTGTTGAGATTGCTGAGATCCAAAATCGGTCTCCAGTCCCCTGTCTTCTTTGGAACTATAAAGTACCTTGAGTAAGTTCCGGATCCTCTTTGGTCCGCCGGGACTGGCTGGATGACTCTTTTTGCGAGCAGCTTTGAAATTTCTACAGCTGCTGGATCTCGCAGATGGGGTGGCACATCTGGAAATCTCTTTTGTTGAGGTGGGGTGGACGTAAAGGGAATTATGTATCCTCTGGTTACTATGCTTTTTACCCAAGAATCCGAGGTAAGATTTAGCCAGGCCTGTGGGTATAAAGCCAAGCGACCCCCGACTGCCTCCAGAGTACGACAGTCGGACCTCCATTCAGGAGTGCTGGAAGGGCTTCCCAGAGACTGTATCCCTGTCGCCCTGATTTTGTGGACCCCCTCTGCCACTAGGGCGGCATCTTCCATTTCTTCCCCCTCCTCTGCCTCTGGAGGGGGCATCACCCTGTGTGGCTTGGAAAGATCCCTGAGTCTTACGGAACCACATTTTTCCACCTCGTTGCCCTTTGGGGTACGGTCTAGTTGGAGCGGAAAAACGGACCCCAACAGCAGATAGGGTCTTCCCCTCTTGCTCACACAGAGTTAGAGTCTCCTTTACTTTGGGACCAAAGAGTGTGGCACCATCAAAGGGGGCATTGGCAAAGGAAGACTTGAAGGCTTCCGCAAAGGAGCACAGCCGCATCCAGGATTGTCTATGGAGAGCAATCGCTGAAGCTGCAGCTCTACTCGATCCTTCGGCCGCATATGAGATGAGCCTCATGGATGAGTTTGCTATTGAAGTAAGGGTGTTAAGTTGTGCTGTCACCTTATCTGAGACAGCAGCATCTGTGTTACCCTGGAGGGTATCTCCCAGTTCCTTAATGAGATCCCTCTGTAGACATGTAAAATGTGTCAAATAGTTTAGCGAACGCACGGAAAAAGTTGCTGAACTAAAAACGCGCTTCCCATATCTGTCCATAGTCCTAGAATCCTTATTAGGAGGATGAACAGAAGAGGAAGACTCAGACATTTCCTTCTTCATGGCTGCCGCCACCACCATAGCGTCAACCGGAACTCCTTTATTAAGATAGGCCTTATCTTGGGGGGCAGTGATAAATTTGTTCGGTTTTTGGGGGACCGGTTCCACTGTGTCCGGTGTTTCCCACTCCCTTCGAGCAATCAAGTCCATCAATTCATCGAAGGGCGGGGTCACCCAGGAGGTAGAAGATTGAGCCCCAAAACCCTTCAGCAACACCGACTCGTCCTCAGTGGGGGCTAGGGACTGCCAATCACCCCCCTGTTAAAAGATCTCCAGGATGTCTGCAAATGACACATCCTCAGAGGGGGACCGTGGGGACCCCTCTACCTCATCCAAATCAGTGTCAGACGTTAAGAGATTCCTGTGGGGAATCAATGTGCCTCCTCTTGCACAATCTCTTCCTCGGAACCTCATCAGAGGGGGCTTCTGGTGAGGCCTCCGAGGAACAAGGAGCACCCTCTGGGGCTGGCTGAGGCAATGGGGCTCTACGCTTAGGGTGAATCGTGGGAGCAGAAACAGAAAGCGGCCCTTTAGGGGAAGGAGAAGATGCCTTCGATGAAGTAGCCCCGAGCCCCGGGCCGAGGACTCCTCTGGTTCTGAAGAACGCGGAAGCATCCCCGACACCGGAACAGTGGGCTCCAATCCTGAGGACAGAGCCGAACCAATCTGCGGCGAGGCCCCAAGAGGGATAGTCAGCACCGAAAAATCGGTACGACTCTCGGTCCCGAAACCAAGGAGAGATTGTCGGCCCCACGACTCCCCTACAGGCTCCGAAGGAGTCGAAGTCAATGGTGCCGATCGTGCAATTGATGGGTTCGGCAACGAGGTCTCCACTACCATCGGTTCATCCTCTCCCGGCTCCGAAGACTGGATGAGTCTCGAAGGAGGACCTGTTGGAGACATGGGGAGGCCTTCTAGTTTCGACACCAACTGGGACGAAACCGCAATCAGCTTGGATAGGGCTGTGTTTTCCATTAGACGCGATCCACATCAGTATCGGATAATGGTCTGGAAGACCAGGTCGAAGGGGCCGAAAACGGCACCGACCAAAGAATCGACGGTGGAGGCAGCTCCAACACCAGTTCCAAGACCTGGGGCTCGGTGAAAGATAACCGCTCGATGCTCAACCCCGAGGTCTGTGGAACCGGTGAACGAATCTTGGAAGATGAGCTCAGAGCTGATGACATGGGCTCCGACATCTTCGACGTCTTCGACCCCTTTGAAGACTTAGAAGCCTGGTCGGACTTCTCCAAGGCCTCCTGGAAGTCAGGCTTAAGTAAACCTCTGTCAATAAGCTTCCTGCGCCTCTCTGTCATGACCCTCCCGCTAAAGGAATGGCAGATGGAGCAATCCTCTTGCAAATGGAGAGGGCCAAGGCAGTAGACGCAGGAAGCATGATTGTCAGTGATGGACATTTTCTGTCCACACTGACACCTCTTAAAGCCGGATTTGGCTTTCTCCGTCATGGTACAGTCAAGTCAAAACAGTAAAACAGTGATAAAATAGTATGGATAGAAAACTAGCCAACAATAACTATATATAATAATAAGCAGTATACTACAAGCCTATAATAAACACACTAGTAGAACAAAGTCAGAGTTCTGACACAAAACAAGTAGGTCGAAGCCCAAAACCTATGTATCTAACATATATATATATATATATATATATATATATATATATATATATAGGATATATATCAGAAAACACACACACACACTCTCTACACTATCTATCTAAGGTTAAAGTTAAAGTTTTTCCAAAAAAAATTACTTATCTGAATTGATAAACTAAATTACTCTCTGGCCCGAGCTCTCCTCGACCGATTTGTTCCAGTGGCAAACTAGATCTGAGGAATAGCAGGGAGGATTATGGGATATAGTCTGGTCTCGAGCTTCTCTAAGATGCAGAGCTTTGCGATGCGGCCGACTCGGAGCCGAGGATCGGCTCCAAACCCATGTGTAAGAACAAACGGCGAGATTGAACACTTTCACATTTTAAGATATGTACTCGACTTGTTCAAGTGCTCAACAAAAGTCCCCATCTCTTCAACGGTACCAGTCCATAAAATAAATATGCCATCCAAAAACCTAACATAACACTTGACATATTTATACAATGCATTCTTAAATATATGTTCTTCCTCCCAGTCAAGTAATACTAGATTAGCATATATGGGGGCACAGGTGGCCCCCATAGCAACCCCCCCCTAGTTTGCCTATAATATTCTCCTTCATAGTATATGTAGTTATTATATAAAACTAAGCTCATAAATTCCACAAGTAAACTCACTTTGTCCCATTCAAACTGTGTGTATCTTTGTATATTATTACTAAATCTTAACATACCATCTTCCTTAGGTATACATAAAAACAGATCCACCACATCAATGGTTAAATATATTAAATCATCCTTCCACTGATGAGGTTTTAACCAACTAAAAAAGTCTCAAGAATCTTTAACCTTATGTGAAACTTTTTCATATATCAGTTTCAACTATCTGTCAATTACCATACCAAATGGGAACGTCTTTGCCTTATTACCAGATATTATTGGGTGAAATGGGGGGTCATCCAAATTTTTGTGCACTTTAAGTATTCCCACAATGGTGGCTAGAACAGGAAATTCAACCCGTAAAAATTTAAATACTTCTATATCTATTCTTTTATCCAATAAAAATTCTTCTAGATAAGAGTCAATATGTTGATTAATTGAAGATACTTCATATTTCCATGAATTATGTAAGATATCATGAATTTTATTAATATAATTACTGGTATCGTACAAGACGATACCCCCACCCTTGTCAGGTTTCATTATACGTATATTATTATTACTACATAATTCACTTAAAATTTGATGTTCTCTTGTATTTCATCCAAGTTTTTTTACTCACCTCCTGATATTTATATAACTCATCCGTCACTACCTTTTCATAAGCTGCTAGGGTATTATGCATTGGAGGCGTGAACTTACTTTTCCTTTTTAGTTCATTATTCCTTGGTACCTCCTTCCCATTCTGAAAATATAGCTCCAAATTTAATCGCAAATATAGTTTAAATTCATCTAAACTATCTACTATATCAAATTTCCTATACAGGACATATTTCATTCCCCTAGCAAATAAAAAATGTTCCTTCTTGAGTTTATACTGAGTGTAGTTGAATATATTAAAATCTGCCATGCTATACTTAACCTCATTATGTTGAATTATCTCCTGTTCCATGGGTGTCCTTCTTTGTTCACATTCATCCATCCCCTGTTGTACGGTTGGTACCCCCATTTTCTGTTGTCCTGTTTCTTGTATCCCTCTATGTACTCCCCATCCATTTCTGGCTCTGAGATACAAGAAACAGGACAACAGAAAATGGGGGTACCAACCGTACAACAGGGGACGGATGAATGTGAACAAAGAAGGACACCCGTGGAACAGGAGATGTTGTAGCTCTAACTGTAAAGCCGATCGTTGTGATGGGCTTATTACAGTGAAGTTATCAGTCCAGCAAAGGAACAGCACAAGCCGACTGTCGATCACCAAAAGCTTGCACAGGACCACTGTCTTCAATGGCAGGAAAGTTCTGAAGGCCTTGGCACCCAAACCTGTCTTTTTAGTCAGCACAGCTTGAGCTGAGTAAAGATCTGGTGTATGGAAGGTACTCTGAAGCTTCAGAAGTTGTCTTTCTGTTATATAATTGGCAGAATATAACCCATATATTTAAGGATACTGCAGCAGTGATTAATCAACATCACCAATTCCTCATATTATTTATTTATTTTATTTATTTATTTATTTGTCTTTGTTGACTGGGAAATGTTGACTGGGTAAAACCCATTTTCAGCAGAGAGCTGGGGAGAAAAGCTCCACATTTAAGTTACATGTGATGTACATTTATAATTGCAGGATAAAACATCTATACATGAGCTTATTTGCATGATTTTTAAATATTTCTTACATGAACATAACATTTTAACACAAAAAACAACAAAGAAATTATCATAAATTGGATAATTATTAAATAGAAAAATAACATATAGTAACAGATAATGTATTTATAGCTTGATAGCTGCAGGGAAAAGATTAAACTGGGGTGTTTCTGAGTTCAGTACTAATTTGCAGCAGACAAGTAGAGATATATCACAGCAGAAATTATGGAAATTATGGAACTGAGCAGGAAGATAAATGGACAGAGGAAAAATTGTAGTTAGTGGTGGGGTATGAGAGAAGGAGGAAAAGTAAGATTTTAGGAAATTAGCACAGTTTAATGAGTGATAAGGTACAAACGATTGGGAAGCAAAGTGGTTGTAAGAGTTGGATAAAATTAATCTAAGTAAAGCTAGCCAGGTGAGCAGGAAGAACAGAGCCATCTTTGGCATGCGTGCTGTTTAAGCAAAGTTTTGAAACTATTTAAGTCTTCTATCTGTTTTACCTGTGTGGAGATTTCATTCCAGACTTATGACACATAATGAGAGTAAAGAGACTCTCCAGTAGTGTTGGATGTCTTACTGATACATAGTAAAAGTGTATTGCCAGAGAGAAGGTCTTTAGTAGGTGAATAGTACAGTACAGTATTTTGTAACGCTGGGCATTTGTCTGGAGAGTATAATAGGTTGTGGGCAATGATTACTTGTCAGTATGTTAAATGGTTTAGGATTTCAGGCCAGTTTCACTGTTTTAATGCAAGCCAGTGGTGTATTTTATAAGGTTGGTTGGCTGTTAATTTAGCTATTTTGTAGCAGCAGGAGGCTAGATTAGTTTTATATGCAGTGGTGATATTTGTAAGAATAAGGGAGGCATGTAATAAGGTATCCCTATAGAGGGAGTCAAGTTTTGGTGAGTTTTCTTGATGGAATAAAGAATGTGGTGATCAAATCTGAGGTTGTCATCTATTAAGACTCCAAGTCATTTATCCTGGCTTATGGTTTCTATTTTTGTGTTATTACTTGAGGTAATAAGAAATGTGTGTTTCTGATTAAGGTGTTATTTTTAAGTAACTATCTTAATTGTTTTTTTTGTTTTTCTTTTGGCATTAAGCATTAAGTTAGATTTTTAAGTCATATTTCAATGTTAGTGCAAGATGTTTTAGTGATTTCCTGTAATTTTTTAATGGATGGGATAGAGCAGATAAGGGATGAATCATTCATTGTCTTATTATATGAGAGAGGCAAGTGTTGTAGTGGTATGAAGCCTATTTATGAAAATATTAAATAGAAAGGAGCCAAACATTGACCCATAGGGAACACCAACAGAGATTGGTGGAAATGCTGAAAGATGTGGTTTCCATTTAGTTGTCTGCTGATGACTGCATAAATAACTGAAACCAGGAGAGGGAGGGGTAAGTGAGACCTAGTGTTGTAAGTTTGGAGGGGGGCTTTTGGTAGGCCATTTTGTCACATGCTTTGGAAAGGTCAAGGAAAAGTGAAGAAACAAGTTTGCCCTAATTTCTATATTGGTTTACTACACTGTTAAATTTATGGAGGGCCTGAGGAGGTTGTGTTTGGTTATATGTTTCATAAGCTGAGAGTGAATACATTTCTTGAGGATTTTAGAAAGGGGTATTAGCATAGCAACAGGTCCTTAATTTGTTAACTCTGTTGAAGTACCTCCTTTGTGAAGGGGTATAATAATGGATTTTTTCAAGATGGGTGGGACATAGTTTTTGGTTATTAACTGGTTGATCAGAATGGAGACAGGGAAGGCTAATGCTTCTGTACACATTTTGTGGAACTCAATGGGAAGGTTATCAGCAGCTGAGGTTGTTGCTTTTAATTTGGCTAGTAATTTTTGTTATGGTTAATGTTGGGATGGGTTGAAAATTAAAAGATAATGTTACTTTGACAACAGCTGGAAGTTGGAGGCATGAAGTGAGATTGTCACTGATTAGTAATGAAACTGCCTAAATAAAGTGAGTAACGAACTGAGTGACAAGGGACTGTTTGTTGTCTGAAGGAGAAGAACAGGGTGTAGTGGTATGGCCAGGGTGTAATAGCTTTTTTAGAGAGGACAAAAGAGTTTGGGATTGTTTTGGTGCTTTTGTTGGAGACTACTGTAGTATGATTTCTTGTCAGATTTAACAAGGATCTTGGTACAGTTTCTTGTAACATTGTTTCTATGCTTTGTCTCTTTGCAGCATGAGCTGTTTGGTCTCTTTTGTCAGCTGTGATGCTGTTAGTTTTTTCCCTTCTTGTCCTAGCTGGTACTAAATCATTTAGTATTTTTAGGAAGGTGTAACTGAAGTGAGTAACTGCTTCATCTAGGGCATTATTTTATTTTGACATTTGTTAACCGGGATAAGGCCTTTTTCAGTGGAGGACGGGGAGAAAAGCTCCATCAAAACAACAAGAATAATAAACAATAAAAGACAAAAGTCATGATGACTGTACCCAAGGGTGAGAGAGTGGTGATTGGAGCAGATTTTAATGGGCATGTTAGTGAAGGGAACAGAGGGGATGAGGAAGTGATGGGAAGGTACGGTGTTAAACAAAGGAATGCAAAAGGTCAGATGGTAGTGGATTTTGTGAAAAGGATGGACATGGCTGTGGTGAATACGTATTTTAACAAGAGTGAGGAGCATAGGGTGACATACAAGAGTGGAGGAAGATGCACACAGGTGGATTATATCTTATGTAGGAGGGCCAGGTTGAAGGAGATTGGAGACTGTAAAGTGGTGACCAGGGAAAGTGTAGTTAGGCAGCATAGGATGGTGGTTTGTAAGATGATGTTGGTGATCAAGAAGAGGAGGAGGAGTGTGAGGGCAGCACCAAGGAGCAAATGGTGGAAATTGAAAAAGGATAATTGTGAGGTGGAGTTCAGGGAAGAGTTAAGATAGGCACTGGGTGGCAGTGAAGAGTTACCAAATAGCTGGGTAACTACAGCAGAGCTAGTAAGGGAGACAGCTAGAAAGGTGCTTGGTATGACATCTGGACAGAGGAAGGATGACAAGGAGACATGGTGGTGGAATGAGGAAGTACAGGGGAGTATACAGAGAAAGAGGTTGGCAAAGAAGAAGTGGGATTGTCAGAGAGATGAAGAAAGTAGACAGGAGTATAAGGAGATGAGGTGCATGGCAAAGAGAGAGGTGGCAAAGGCTAAGGCTAAGGCATATGAAGAGTTGTATGAAAGGTTGGACACTAAGGAGGGAGAAAAGGACCTGTACTGAATGGCTAGACAGAGGGACCGAGCTAGGAAAGATGTGCAGCAAGTAAAGGTGATAAAGGATAATAAGGGAAACGTACTCACAAGCAAGGAGAGTGTGTTGAGCAGATGGAAAGAGTACTTTGAGGGGTTGATGAATGAAGAGAATGAGAGGGAGAGAAGGTTGGATGATGTGGGGATAATGAATCATGAAGTGCAATGGATTAGCAAGGAGGAAGTAAGGATAGCTATGAAGAGAATGAAGAATTGAAAGGCTGTTGGTCCAGATGACATACCTGTGGAAGCATGGAGGTGTTTAGGTGAAATGGCAGTGAAGATTTTAACCAGATTGTTTAATGAAATTTTGGAAAGTGAGAGGATGCCTGAGGAATGGAGAAAAGGTGTTTTGGTACCGAGTATTAAGAATAAGGGTGATGTGCAGAGCTGTAGTAACTACAGAGGGATTAAATTGATCAGTCACAGCATGACGTTATGGGAGAGAGTAGTGGAAGCAAGGTTAAGAAGGGATGTGATGATTAGTGATCAGCAGTATGGTTTCATGCCGAGAAAGAGCACTACAGATGCAATTTTTGCTCTGACATTGTTGATGGAGAAGTATAGAGAAGGTCAGAAGCAGTTGCATTGTGTTTTTGTAGACTTAGAGAAAGCATATGACAGGGTGCCTAGAGAGGAGGTGTGGTATTGTTTGAGGAAGTTGGGAGTGTCAGAGAAGTATGTAAGAGTGGTACAGGATATGTACCAGGGAAGTGTGACAGCGATGAGGTCTGTGGTGGGAGTGACAGATGGTTTAAGGTGGGGGTGGGATTACTCAATGATCAGCTCTGAGCCCTTTCTTATTTGCAATGGTGATGGACAGGTTGACAGATGAGATCAGACAGGAGTCCCCGCGGACTATGATGTTGGCAGATGAAATTGTGATCTGTAGTGAGAGTAGAAAACAGGTGGAGAAGACCCTGGAGAGATGGAAATATGCTCTAGAGAGAAGAGGAATGAAGGTCAGCAGGACTAAGACAGAATATATGTGTGTGTGAATGAGAGGGAGGATAGAGAAATGGTGAGGATACAAGGGATAGAGGTGGCAAAGGTGGGTGAGTTTAAATACTTGGGATCAATAGTTCAGAGTAATGGTGAGTGTGGAAGAGAGGTGAAGAAGAGAGTACAGGTAGGATGGAATGGGTGGAGAAGAGTGTCAGGAGTGATTTGTGACAGACGAGTACCAGTAAGAGTGAAAGGGAAGGTCTACAAGAGGGTAGTGAGACCAGCTATGTTATATGGGTTGGAGACAGTGACATTGACAAAAAGGCAGGAGTTAGAGCTGGATGTGGCAGAGTTAAAGATGTTACAATTTGCACTGGGTGTGATGAGGGTGGACAGGATTAGGAATAAGTATATTAGAGGGTTAGCCCAGGTTGGAAGGTTTGGAGACAAAGCCAGAGAGGCAAGATTACATTGGTTTGGACATGTGCTGAGGAGGCATGCTGAGTATATTGGGAAAAAGATGCTAAGGATGAAGCTACCAGGTAACAGGAAAAGAGAAAGGCCTAAGATAAGGTTTATGGATGTGCTGAGAGGGGACATGCAGGTGGTTGGTGTGACAGAGCAAGATGCAGAGGACAGGAAGAATTGGAAACAGATAATCCGCTGTGGGGACCCCTAACGGGAACAGCCAAAAGATGATGATGAAAAGATAAAGATATAAAATATAAAAATAATGACAATAATGTTTAAAAATGTGCATAATTAACAAGCAAAGACAAATTAAAAACAGTGATGTTAAAAACAGGTGTGAGTACGAATACAAGAATTAGTATTGAAATAAGAAGACATGGAAAGTTATTATTGAGAACTGCAAGGTTTAGTAGTAAGTTGCAACAGCAGAAAAGGTTTCAAGGGAGAGCAGAACTATCTGCAGAGTTGTTGTATAAGTACTAGAGAGGAGCTGAGGAGAAGAAAAAAGGATATAGGTAGTGGAAAAGGAGAAACAAGGATGTGAGTAAAGGGGAACAGTGGAAGGACATGGAAGTGAGAGGATAACTTGCTGGGGCATAGGGGAGATAGAGGAAGATTAGGAGTGAGAATGGAGAAGAGTGTAGCACAGGAGAAGTGTGATAGTGGGTAGAGGGGGTAGAAGGGGGATCTTGGAGTGGAAATTAGAAGAGGAGGTAGAGAAGTGAGGTAGGTGAGTGGGATGTTAGAAGGTACTAAGACAGAGGCAGAGCCAGGAGTTAAGGAGTTTTTCTCATAAGGTTTTCTTGAAGCCAAGTCTGTTTGGGATGGATCGGATGGCTAGAGGTATTTTGTTCTGGGCTAGAGCTGTATACAGAATGACCTAGGAATTTTTTTTGTAGATTTCTAACAGAAGTTGGTCAGAGCTATGGAGTGAGTGATTGGGTGTATAGGAAGTGAGGAGTGGAGCAATGGAAGGACAGGAGGTAGATTTATTTATTATGAAATGACAAAGTAGATGTTGTGAAGGGAGGAGACGGTGAGGTAGCTCAAGCTAGTTTAGGATTTTTAGAGATATACAGATATAAGGTTGGTTAGCAGCAAGTCTAGCAATTTTGTTGAAGAAGGGCTTAAGCTTTGTTTTAAGGGTGAGTTGTAGATTGATTAGAATAGGAGAGGTGTAAAGTAGGTTGGGGAGGAGATAAGCATTAACAAGGGCAAGTTTAGTGTCATTGGTGAGGAATTTTTTAGCTCCGTAACATCCTCAGTTTTTGGTGAGTTTTTTTGATGCTGTTTCAGACGTGTAGGTCAGATTTTAGTTGATCATCCAAGATAATGCCCAAGAGTTTAGAGTGTATCATTACTTCTATAGGGGTGTTGTCAAGAGAAGTAATGGTAAAGGATGATTTTTGGTGAGCTACAGACTTTGGGAGGAATAAAAGCAGTTTGGTTTTTTTGGGTGATTGAGAATAAGTTGCTTTTTGTTTAGCCAGCTTTCTATTGAGTTAAAGTATTTTTGAATAAGAGTTTGCATGTGTTGGAGATCAGAGAAGCAGATGATGGTGGTGTCATCAGTGTATTGGATAAAGGAAGAGGGAGAACAGGATGGATGAAGACAGTTGTTGAAAATGATGAAAAGTATTGGCCCAAGAACTGAGCCTTGAGGTACATCAGTATTAATAGGGAGGAGGTTGGAGAAGGAGGAAAGCCAATTAACAGACTGTTGGTGGTCAGAAAGGTAGCTGGATAATCAGCTGAGAGTAGAGTTAGAGAAGCCAAGAGCAGACATTTTATAAAGAAGAAGGGTGGGATATGGTGTTGAAAGCTTTGGAGAAAAAGGGAGTGTGTGAAGGAATGTAGAGCGGTAGTTGTGCTGTGATTGGGGTGGAAGCCATATTGGGTTGATATGAGTAGGTTATGTTCTAGAAGTTGTTTGTGAATGCATTTTTCAAGAATTTTAAACAAAAAGGACAGAATAGCAATGGGACTAAAGTTAGTGAATGTTCTAGATTGCCCACCTTTGTGAAATGTTTCCAGATAGAAGGGACAAATGATTCTTGAAGAGAACTGTTAATTATGATGGAAATAAGAAAGGCAATTGAGTTAGCAACAAGGTTTAAGTTTTTTAAGTTTTACTCAATACATTCCAGTTGTAGTGTGACAGGGCTATAATAAATGTGTCTTTGGTAAATTTGGTTTAATTATGTACTATGTTACAGATTTTTTGCTTGGGTGAACTATGTTGTTGTCTGATTACATAGGTTGAGAGGTTGTCACTTATAGTATCTGGTAAGCAACAAGAGGATGTTATATTATGGGTTGGTTTGCCAATATCTAGTCCAGCATGGACTGCCTATTACTGCTTCTGTTTATTCTGGAGGTGGAGCTTATTAGCTGGGTGAAGCCAAAAACGTGAATAGAGTCCATGGGTTGCTGCTGTTTAGGGATCGCCAATCTATATTTAGGTCACCTGAAATGATGGTATGCTGTGGAATGTTGTCAGATATTCAGTATAGGATACTTTCGGCTGTCTTTTTGCCTGGTAGGATGCATATTGATTTGATGCATATAGATTTCTTTTGGTTGATTTTGAGGTATGCAATCAGAAGTCCAGCAATATTAAATTTTGGGATATTTAGATGGGCTGGAGTTATTTCTAAGTTATTTTTATAAATAATAGGAATACCGCCTGCTCTTTTAAAATTTCTGTCCATTCTGAGTATGTTAAAACCTGAGGGAATAATTTTGTTGTCAGTTAGGTCTTGTTTTATCTGGGTTTCAGTGGTGATTAGAATGTCTGGAGAGTAAAAGAGTAGACTTGCATGGATATCATGACTTTTGTTGCAAATACTTATAACGGTACTGTTGAAAAGAGGTTAGAGGTAAATTCTTTACGTAAATTAAAGGTCATGGTTCTTAACGCTAGTAGTCTAAACATGAAACTGCACTCATTGCAAGCATTCTTAACCCTGGAATATGCTGACATTTGCGCAGTCACAGAAACCTGGTTCAAAGCTGTGGAGTGCACCCCAGCCTTACCTGGTTACTCATCCTATCATACATTCAGACCCCAAACTGTGGGGAGTAAAGCCAAAGGAGGTGGAGTGTCAATATATATTAAAGACATACACACCTCCAGGCTGGTCAAACAGTATGACACACAGGAGACATTTCAGGTGCAGTTAACCATTGACAAGACCCCTATTCAAATCACAGCGAGCAACAGGCCCCCAAATTTGACTCAAGGTGCCCACTGTACTTATCTGGATCCCTTCAAATCTATCAACATTAAACCCTTTGCCCTAATCCTGGGTGACTTTAACTACCCAAACATAGATTGTAAGAACTACTCATGCTAGAATACAAATGCCCAGAGATTCCTCGATTTTGTCAATGCAAACACCTTGGAACAGCTAGTCGATACCCCCACAAGAGGTGATACTATCTTGGACTTGGTATTAACCAACATGAGTAACTGCTGCAGCATCCCACTTTCAAAGTCACTATCTCCCTGACCCCCCCTCTAGCTAGGATCAAACAAAAAAACTTCTCCAAAGCTGATTACAACGTCCTGAGAGATGGTATAAACAGCTTCACAGCCCCCTCCCCCTCTGTAGAAACTGCCACCAATGTCCAAATCTACAACAAAGTACTATATGAGCATTTATATAGATGCATGGACTCAGGAATTCCTGACAGGACAAAATCATCCTCTGCAAGGAAGAGTAATCTGTCTGGTGGACATCTGCAATAAATAAACTCTATAACAAATAACAAAAGGAAAAATTGCTGTCCAGGACCAAGAAGGAGCAGGTGCCCAACCGGAAGCAATATCTCCTTAGCCTGAATAAGCAAATAAGAGCACTAGTGAAATCCCCCAAAGCAAACTCCAAGTCCAAATTGGCCACATCTGCTAAAGGCAACCATAAGGTCTTCTTCACATATGTCCACAACCTCAAAGGAAGCACCCAAATCTGCTCAGAACTGGGGGTCAAGGACACCACATACACAAATGCCATAGATATAGCCAACCTCCTCACTGACAGATTCAGTGAAAACTTCACCACTCTGTTCCCCCCATCAGTAAATCAGGACATCTCCAGTACCTGCCCCCTTCCCCTTATATCTAGGGAACAGGTTATCACTGCCCTCTCAAAGGCAAAAAATGCAGCTGCCATGGAAACCGATAACATCCCAGGCTGCATCCTACATGAACTCAGACAAGAACTTGCAGCACCATTTGGCGTCCTATTCAACCAAAGCCTGTGTACCAGCTTCATCCCAACTTAGTGGAGGATAGCCACTGTCATCCCTTTGCACAAAGGTGGACCATCCACAGATCTGGGAAATTATAGTCCCATCAGCCTAACTAGCCTGATTTGCAAGGCCATGGAATGGATTTTCATGGACCTCATTAACAAGAACATTGGCAACCTCCAAACACTCGATCCTTCACAGTTTGGCTTCATCAAGGGGAGGTAATTTCTGTTAAATTTGGTTGACTTCTTTGAGATAATCACCAAAGCCATGGACGAGGGGAAGATGGTGCACACCACCTACCATGACCTGGCCAAAGCCTTCAACATTATTCCCCACTTGGGCATAATAGATAAACTCTCTCAACTAGGCATCAATCCATATGTTACCGGATGGGTAGCAAACTGGCTAACTGATAGAACCCACATGGTCAAAATAAGGGAAGCCATCGCAAGCAGTAGAACCGTAATGAGTGGCATACCCCAGGGATTGATCTTGGGGACTCTGTTGTTTGGGATATACTTTTCTGAGGTTCAGGCCAAAACTGGTGGGCTCTGGCTGACCAAACTTGCAGATAACTGCAAGCTGGGTGCTGTCATCAATTCCCCTAGTGATGTGGACATCCTTCAAGAGAATCTCATCCAAACAAATGACTGGTGCTAGAAACATGGCCTCAAGCTGAATACCAAAAATGCATCATCATCCCCTTTGGGGAGAGTGATGTCCTCATAACTTATCACATTAATAACAATGTCCTAAGCATGCAATCAGTCATGAGGGATTTGGGCACCCATGTTGATAACAATCTCATTTTGACCACCATGTTGCTTCCATTGTATAGAAAGCTTTCCACATGGCCCACCTCATAAGTAAGGGTATCTCATCCAGGGACAAGGAGGTTGTAACATCTCTGTATTTGTAACTTATAAGGCCCATTTTTGAGTACAATTCCCCTTTGGGCATGTACCTCGCAAAGCACATGCAGCAGCTGGAGAGAAGACAGAGGTTCCTCACCAGGAGAATCCAGGACCTCAAACATCTACCATACACAGATAGGCTAAACGCCCTGTCCCTCTACTCAGTTTCATTCAGACTTCTCATACAAAGCAACCTCAGACCCCACCTTGATAGGACTACTGCATACAGCAAGTCAAGCTCTACTCGAGTAACCCGCAAGCCCAACCTCAACCTGGTCTGTGACATCAATAGGACTTGGTGAGACAGACTTGTGTCCCAGAGACTCCCCATCTGTGGAATAGACTCCCTCACAATGTCAAGCAGAGTACCTCATTATCCCTTTTTAGGCACAGCCTGGATAACTAGATGGAGACCAGAAAATACATCCCTGGGATTCCACCTGTGCCCTGCTGGACAGGGGCATCTGGTGTTGACTTGTCTAAACAAGGGCTAAACTCTTAGCTAGGCTTATAATGGCCTCAGGTCAACAGCCTAGTAATGTCCTATGATCCTATGATCCTATTACCTGATGGAAATTGTGTTGGGAGAATTGGAAAGTATAGGGTATTTGATGTATGGGTCCAAGATTAGGGTAATTATCTCTACTATGTTTCAGAATGGAGGCGGGGTGAGTAGAGGTATGGAGCCATTTGTATTTGTATCTGACTTTCAATACTGCTGAAAAAATGTTATTCTTAACTTTAATATATCTGTAAGAGAACAGATCTAAGCATGAATATCAGTACAGAGAAGGAGAGATAGGAAGGGAAAGAGGGTTACATGATGTAATATATATGTGTTTGTGATGGAGCTGGGATACAATGTGGGAATATTATGGTAGTTAGTGAAGTGAGCTAGTGCTGTGAGTGTACAAAACATTAGCAATTAACTGACTGCCATTGTGAGTTGAGATGATGATGAGAGTTTAGATGGTGGGTAGAAGAAGGTGGAGGTTTGGTAAGATGATGGCTGTGTGGTATATTAATGAAAGGAGGGTTATGAGAAATGGAGAGAAAGATGTGCGGTAAAGGGAGGGGAGATGTTTGAGGGTAGTATATAGATAGTACAGGTAGTGGAAAGTGGTTAGGTTGTGTGTATAAAGCTGTATGGCATAAGTTTGTTGGCAGGGGAAGGTGAGAAGATGAGGGAGGAGACCAAACATGTATTAATGAGAAGGATAGTACTACCTATAAGTAGTTATATGAGTATCTAAAAAAATGCTTGTGTGGTATTGGTGTGTGTGTTTGTGTGTGTGTGTGTGTGTGTGTGTGTGTGTGTGTGTGTGTGTGTGTGTGTGTGTGTGTGTGTGTGTGTGTGTGTGTGTGTGTGTTGATATGCGTGTGTGTGTGTATGCGTGTGTGTGTGTGTGTGTGTGTGTGTGTGTGTGTGTGTGTGTGTGTGTGTGTGTGTGTGTATCTATATATATATATATATATATATATATATATACACACACACACACACACACACACACACACACACACACACGCACACACACACACATGCACACACACATAAGTATCTATTTATATATATTATAATCTGCACGTGTATGTGTGAATGGATGGATGAAGGTGTTGGTAAGCAGGAGTGTGAATGGAAAAAAGTGGGCTGAGAATGTCTGTAAAGAAATGTTTAAGTCTGTGGCATGAGCTGTAGCAGCAATTGACATAGGATATAAATTGGGAGAGGGTTTTTAATATATATGTATTTAAGGGGTGGGTAATATGTGCTAAATTGTGGGAGGAGTTAAGAGTGAATAAATGTATGGGTCTGGGGTTGCTGGAGAATTGGGGGTGGGAAAGGAGCAAAGCAGGTAGCGATAAACAATTACAGTAGCAGGAGACAATCAGTCTATGCTGGTGACTTTAGCAATAGTAACGGTAAAGAGACCATTTAAAATCATGTGCATTGCTAATTATGAACTTAAAATGCTTAGTTATTATTTGGGGACATGCAAGCTCCTTCTTAGCCCAAAGTAAATAGCCGCAAATAGATAAACTATTAAGGGGGAGTAGTCTTGGACATTGCTTTAGCCTGAACAGATGTAGTTGCTTTTTCAAACAATTAACTGAGAAGAAGATGCAAGCATTGCTAGCAAGTAATTTAACAGGGACTGCTAGCTTAGTTACCAAATAACAATAAAGACATACAGCAGAGGTAACTTGTATTTGTTACTTCACATGCCTTTTGCAAGTTGAACAAGAAAAGTAGAATGTTGTATTCAGGGGGTTCAGTGGTATATGTACAATGCTTTGTTGTGTTTTATAAAAGAAGAACCCAATATGTAGCTTGAAGTAACCTAAAGGAGAAGTAAGGTAAGAAAAGAGCAGTTAAAATGCTAGTTTCTGAAGTAAAGAGTCAAAGACACTGGTATAAACAGTGTGTTAGTATATAATGAAGGATCAAGAAAACAAGAAGAAAAAAAATACGTCTGCAAAACAGTCAGTGAGTTCGATCATACACTGCCATATACATTCAGGTAAAACATACATCTATCTAATTACTAGACATAATGACATACATTTTTACAGCTTAGAACACATCTGGCTAGTAGGTTATTACAATATTTTAGTTAGATGTCTGATAAAAGTTTAGAAACTATTACCTTTAAGGCCTTGATGTTCTTACTTATGTAAAATGCTCTACATTAAATCATATGAAGATAGGTTCCCTGCTAATATTCATACATACTGAAACCATTCTAATGTTACAAGATGTAAAACTAACACAAGTTCAGCCTGTGGTAGGAGTTATACGTTCATAGGCTCATAGGTGTGTACTAGGCTAATGGCCCTGGGGACTTTACAAGCCTAGCCCATAGGATTACCCTGGCATTGTGCCACCCAACCTTAGTTCCCAGTGCCTCTGTCGAGTAAAGCCACTGGAATGATCCCTGAGGTGAATTTTCTATTTCTCATCCACTCATCAAAATTTCGCTTGAAGAGGGCCAGTGGGATGCTCTGCTTGACATGTATGGGAAGTCTATTCCATAGCATGGGCAGTCTGTGTGTTATGAACCTGTCCCTCCTTCTGCTGATTGTGGTAATGAGGTTGAGGTCTCTGGAGTGTGTGGTGCGGAGGGATTGGGATTTCTTTAGATGTAGCATTTCTTACAGAGCTGGGTCAGACATGGCTTTGTAAGTCAAGCAGAGATTGCCTCTAATTAGGCGATATGAGACAGAAAATAGTTGGAGTTTTTTTAGTCTCTCCATATAGGACAAGTGTTTAAGGCCTGGGATCCTCTTTGTGAGGTACTTTTGTGGTCTCTCCAGTTGTTGCAGGTGTTTAGTGAGGTACATGCCAAATGGGGCATTGAACTCAATGACTGGCCTAATGAGGGAAGAATAGAGGGAGACAATGACCTCTTTCTTCCTGGATGCAAAACCCTTAGTAATGAGATGTGCTACATAGAATGACTTTCTGACCACAATGGCAATGTGGTGGTCAAAAGAGAGGTTTCTGTCAATCTGTGTTCCCAGATCTCTTATAACGCCTTCTGTGTTCAGTGGGCTACCATCAATGTGGTAATTCATGGGAACTGGGTTTTTCCCAAAGGGAATGACGACACATTTTTTGGCATTGAGCTTAAGGCCATGGTTCTGACACCAGTCGTTGGTCTCAATGAGGCCTTTCTGTAGGATGTCAACATCACTCGGGTAGTTAATAATAGCTCCCAACTTGAAATTGTCTACAAACTTTGTCAGCCAGAGTCCCTTCATGTTGGCCTGGACTTCAGAGAAGTAGATACCAAACAGGAGAGGATTCAGGACTGAACCCTGTGAGTTTCCAATTGTGACTGGTTGGCAGTCTGACTTGGAGTTAGCTACTTTCACACTGTGGGTTCTACCTGTGAGCCAGTTTGTAACCCACCTAGTGATATGGGGGTTGATGCCTAGCTTATTGTGTTTTTCTATGATTTCTGAGTGGGGAATGGTATTAAAGGCCTTGGCCAGATCAAGGTAGGCTATATGAACCATCTTGCCTTTATCCACAGCTCTGGTGACGGATTCAATGAAGTCGACCAAGTTAAGCAGGCATGATTTACCCTTCACAAAACCAAACTGTGTGGGATCCAGAGTTTGAAGATTTCCTATATCCTTGTTTATTAGGTCCATGATGATACGTTCCATAGCTTTGCATATCAGACTTGTCAGGCTAATGGGGTTATAGTTCCCAGGGTCTGTTGTCACTCCTCCTTTGTGGAGAGGGATGACTGTAGCAATGTGCCATTTGATAGGGACAAAGCCTGAGGTGAGGCTGTGATTGAACAGGGCACACAGGTGAGGTGTCAGTTCACACTGTAGTTCATGTAGAACACAGCCAGGGATATAGTCAGGTCCCATAGAAGCTCTATTCTCGGCCTTGGACAGTGCTGTTTTAACCCATGCAACAGTAATATTGGGTGCCTGGCAATCTACTGATATTGTGACTGGTCCCTTGGAGGAGGTAGAGGGATAATGTTGGCACTGAATCTGTCGGCCAGTATATTGGCAATATCTGTTGGTTCAGTGTAGGAGGTACCATTGTGCAGTAGCTCAGAGCAAATTTGGGTATTGCTATAGAGATTCTTTACATAACTATAGAAGGCCTTGTGGTTGTCTTTACTATCTGCTGCTATTCTGTTTTCATAGCTAGCTTTAGAGGTTTTGATGAGGGATCTGAACTTTTTGTTGAGGCTGATAAGGGAGTTTTTCCAGACTTGAGACTTCACCTTATTCCACATCAGTTTAGTCTTTCTGTTGTAGAGTTTGTTTATAGCAGGGGACCACCAGATTGGCTTCCTTTTTTTGGATGAGAGTGTCTTAGTTCAATTGGGTATGATGAGATCCATGCATTTCTGTACGTGCTCATACAGTGCATTGGTGTATGATTCGGCAGTCATACAACTGATCTCCATTTGCATGGGTGCTGTGAAGTTAGCCACTTCTGTTTTTAGAAGCCGAAAGTTAGCTTTGGAGAAGTTTTTCATGGTGGTTACCTTTGCAGGGGTGGGAGGGATGTGGATTTCCAAGGTGATTAGTTTGTGGTTGGATCTAACCAGGGAGAAGTTGACTATTGGTGTAGAGCAATGGTCACCCATGTTAGTAATGATCAGGTCAAGGATGTTGCTACCTCTAGTGGGGGTAAGAACCAGCTGGTCCAGGGCATTGGAATTAATGAATTCCAGGCAACATTGGGCAAGTGTATTGGTACATGAGTAGTTTTCCCAGTTAATGGAGGGGTAGTTGAAGTCATCCAGTATGAGAGTGTTAGGTTGGACCCTAATATTTTCCAGGGTGCTTAGGAACTTGGAGGGTGAGTCTTGGGACATGGTCGGGGACCTATAGCAGGCTATGACCTGAATCGTTGTCTTACCCAATGTTAGCTGCACCTGAAGTATCTCAGATGCGTTATGTTAGGCTACTAGTCCGGAGGTGTGCAGATCCTTTATGAATATGAAAACACCACCACCTTTAAAACTTCCGTCCAAGTTCTGGGGTCGAAAGGTGTGGAATGAGTTATAGCCTGGTAGTGCAGGGGTGCTTTCTGCTGCCTTGAACCAGGTTTCTGTTACAGCACAAATGTCGATGTTTTCCATTTTAAGGAGTGAATCGAGTGAGTGCATTTTGAGATTTGGACTTCTAGCGTTGAGCAGCATGACCCTTAGATTGCATTTATTTGTAGTTGTTATGTTGGTAATTTGGTCTTTGGAACACCAACTAAAAAAGGCACTATAGGGGTGCAAGAGCCTTGGCCAGTATCTGAAAGCCCAGGGGTGACAGATGCAAGCCATCTCTGGCAAAGCATTGAGGACTGTCATTCATGTCATCCCAGGCAGACAGATACTGGATTCCCTTAGAATGACACCACAAACTTAGCCAATTGTTGAAATCAGTCGTTTTTTGCTTATACTGTGGTATCATTCTGGGTGATGGTAGGATGCTGCTCAGGGCTAGGGTCATACCCGCCTGGACTACATAATCCGAGAGCTCCTCCATGTCTCTTTTCATGTAGTCCAAGGAGATACATCTCAGGTCATTCACACCCACATGTACAATGACAGAGTCATATTTGTACCTGTTGTTGAAGGACCTGAGTGCATGCATTATGTGGCAGATCCTGGCACCTGACAAGCAGCTGACTGTTACTTTCTCCTTATTCAACCTAGTGAGTAGGATATCAGTGTGCCTCACTATCGAGTCACCTATGACTAGTGTGTTGGGCATGCTGCTTTGCCTTAGGGGATTTGGTTGAGTGTCATGCTGTTTAGGAGAGTTATATATCTCTTGATAAGTATTGTGTTGTGGTGGTGGAGTGCATTTCTGCCTTGGAGGTGTCTTCTGTTTGGGTAGATTTTTATTGAGAGCATCCGTAAAGGTGGTTATGCAGTTTGTGTTTTTATGTGAAGGTAGTGCTAGTGTGTGTTCTGGAGGGCTATGTGTTCCATGTGGTGTGGTGTAAATGTTGACCTTCTCCTCTTGACCAGCTATTCAGGTCTTGGCTAGAGAGTGCGTGGCTTCTAATTTGGATATATAAGTGCATCTCTCACAAGTCTGAGTGTTGGGAGGTAAGAGGAGAGGGTTGTCAGTGTGCATGAGGCAATTGCTACATTGCCTCAGGATGCCCAAGTTCACCAGGTTAATAGGAGAATGCAAAGGGAATTGACCTTTAGATATGCCTGGAGGGGTGCACATTAATAAGTACTGGAGCTGTTTCCTTGTAGGACATTTAGTGCTGGTAGCACTTTTGTGTGCTACAATAATTGCTACAAGAAGTCTGGTAAAGTGCTAGACTAATAAGCTAGTAAAAGTGCAGGAGAGAGAGAACTAGTAGATCTAAAGGAAAAATTGAAGAGCAGACTTTGGCACCACTCAAAAGTTACAAACAGTCCTGGATACAGCAAATCTATATCTGGACTAGACTAGTTACAGGAAAGGTGGGAAACAAGTGCAAATGTGGGCTTTTAAACCAGAAAGTTGAAAGAGATAAAAAAACTGCCCAAACAACCAATAAACTACAATTTCTGAGCCAGAAACCACTTCTCTTGTGGTAGGTAGGCTACCTAGTGCTTACCACTCCCATTGATACACATATGTGTGAGTTTTTGTTGAAAAGAGCCTTTATCTTAATGTGTGAAGCTAGGGCTAAATTATAGGAAATGGTGAATCTATTCAGGAAAGGAAATCACTATAGCTTTAGGGCACAGAACCTGAGCTTGGGAAGGCTAATTACAAAACCTTTAGAGATAATAGTGTGGTTGGGTGTGTGAAGGCTGCCACCCCAGCTAGATAGAATTTTGTAAATAATTCAGTTTCATTGTAAATATTAATATGATCCACAGGCTTGATTTTCAAATGTAAGAAAACTGTGTAATGTGATGAGCTTCAAGATTGTAACCACAGTGCACCCTGCTGGAGGAAAGCAGAAATGTGTATAAACTATATGCCACTGCAAATGTATGTTTTCATGGTAGAAATTGGGACATACAGGGTTAACTTGCCAAGTCTGGGAAAATAAGTAAAGAATTTTATGACTACATGTTATCTCAAACTAAGAGAGATGTCTAGGCTAGGAGTTTCTTTCTATTGTCTTAAAACACAAATAATTACTATATTTCACATGTAAAGTGTTTTTATATTACTCTGTGACTTCCTAGCAGCTGTACATCTGAGAGATAAGTATTTTTGACAGACATTTTAAATTCTGTTGGTATCTGTTTAGCCTGGAAACTAGATGCAAGTGTCAAATAGTGATGTAATCTAGCTAACCCAGCAGTAATGTGTATTAATTTAAGAACTATCCTAGACAGAAAAAGTGCATTTAGTATTTTTTTCTGAATCCAACAACAACTCACCAGCACTTGCCTTGCTCAGTAAGTAAGACTCAGATCTTAGTATTTCTCTTAGAGATAGGAATATAACAAAAATAGTGTAGATGTTGTCTATATTTATGTGAGACTGTCCTACTATGTTATTTTAAAGTATTTCCTGTGAATTGTGAACTCTCTATTGTCACTGTGTTGAGTTAATAAGTATTGTATTGTGTTGTTATTATTTATTATTAAGTATATTTAAACCTTTTAACTGTGGCTGTTTTGTATAGATATATATAAGCTCTTATGTACTTGCATGTATTTGGTGATACTGTAAAGGCCACTCTAGGATATCCTTGGCCTTGGTCACACTTACCAATTGGATAACAGTAACCTTACACAGTAGAATTGGACACCGTTTGGTAAGGGCCTTTATAGTAGCTAATAGTAGTGGTTAGTGGCAGTCGGCACTACCTTATAGTCATGGCAGAAGGGGGCATAGCTAGTGAACCTGTGCCAGCCTTCCCCAGGAGTGTCTGCATATTTGTATATAAATCAGATCTCTAAGTGTGTGTGTTAGCTACTTGGGCAGGGACATAAAGCACTGGTTGGACAGAGAGGGTGCTAGAGGATTTGGCTTAACCACTCAGCTGAGATCTTAACCCTATAGCTGTGCCAGTGGAGAGTCTTATTGGGCATCTGGAGAGAGAGGGAGAGGGAGAAACCAGACCTAGACTGACTGTGATTTCTGTGTGCTCTTAAGGGAAACTGTACTTTACTGTGTGTGTACTTGTTATCCTCCCAATGTGCACATCCCTCACTGGTGTTAGTGGTGAGGATTGAGGCTCCTTGATTACTGGGGCAGTGCACGGGTGTCACATATTAATTGTTTGGCAGTAGTGGGATATCCACATCAGATTAATTGTTTGATAGGTGTGAGTTAGCCACACCACATATTAATTGACTTGTAGTGGTGAGGACATTGAATTCCTGTAGCTTGTGTACAGTGATCACTGAAGGTGTTTTTGTACTCTGAATCAGCTATGCAGTGAACATTCAGAGTTCAGACTACAGTTGTTTTGCTTCTTTTGTTAGTCAGGAGAGCAGGCAAGCATGTCAGCAGCAGAGTATGGCAAGCTGACAAGGAGCCAGTTGGCTGAGATGTGCCAGGCTTAAGGACTGGTGCATGGAAACCTGACTGAAGCAGACATGATTGCAGCTTTGGTCACAGCTGTGTCAGAGAATAGCAATCAGGAGGATGAACAGATGGGCAGTGAAGATGTACAGCACTCAGAGAATGGACAGCTCAACCTTTCTACAGAGGACTTAAAAATCTGTCTGGAGCTAAAGAGAATTGAGTTGGAGGCCAGTCATTTGAAAATAGAAGCTGAGGAGAAGGAGAGGCAGAGACAACATGAAAAGGAGATGCTGAATCTTCACCAGAATCATGGAGGTAATGGGGGAGGGAGTAACCAGATCCCAGAAGCACAAAAGGTCAGTAAATTTCTTCCACAATTTACAAAGGGGGATAATTTTGATAGTTTTATTCATATGTTTGAGAGGGTATGTAAACAGTATGATGACCAAAGGCTTTGGGCATGGTTACTGACCTCCTTACTCCATGGAAAAGTGGTAAATGTTCTTTCCAAACTATCTGATGTTGACTTTTTAAGCTACAATGTTGTAAAGAATTGTTTGCTAGAATTGTTTAAACTAACACCTGAAGCTTATAGGAAACTTTTTGTGAGCATAGACACAAGGCAGATGAAAATGTGTATGAATATGTTGCTGAATTAAGCACTTATTTTCATAGGTGGGTGAGTGGATGTCAGATCACCACTTTTGAAGGTCTGGCAGACATTATGTTGAGGGAACAAGCCCTTAGCACTTTGCCTAAGGACATGAGGATCTGGTTAGCCGATAGACAATGCAATACTGCAGATGAGTTGGGGAAGAAGGAAGACCTATACCTGGCAAGCAGGGCATCCTTGCACAGGAAAGGTACACCCAGTGCTGCTCATGGGTCTAAGGGAACCCATGATGGGCAGCCCAGACTGTCCCAACAGAATCTGCAAATAACAGGAGAAGCCACTAGTCCAGGTACATGTCCAGCACCTAGGGTTAAGTGTTTTGAATGCAACCAGTGGGACCATGTAGCATATAGATGTCCATGGAGGCAAGGTGGGAAACAAAAGGTGGGAGCGTCAGTAAGTGAGAATGACAAAATGCCAACAGTAGGTTGTCTTGAGACAACAAGGGTACCAAACTACCACAAGAGGTTATATCCTATTTCAGTGAATGGCAAAGAGACCATTGCTAAGAGAGAAACAGCCTCTGCCATAGCCATTGTGAATACACAGAAACAATTGACCAGCACTCGAATCTACAAGACACCATCAACCACCACAAACGAATTGACCTAGGTTTCGTCTTTATTCAGACTTCTTCAGAATAATATTAAACAATTCAATCCATCCAAGCCTTATAAAAGACAAATCATGACATCATTACTCAATTAATTAATTAACATCCATTGTACTTAAAGTGAACTGAACACACTCAATCAATCATTAAAAAACATCCAAAAATTAAAAACATGAAAATAAATATTAGCTATCAGAAACATATAAAAAATTATTAAATAACAGCAAATTTATAATCACATCACCCTAAAATATGTTTTAATTTTAAAACAGGGGCAATACTAATGTGATCATTGATGCCAGAAAACACAGTGGCATTTAATCTAAGCTGCCACCTCATTTCACTAATGTCAAGATGAAAATCTAAAACATTACCCTGTACATCCTTAACAATTTTTTGTATCACACAAAATTTAAATTCATGCCCACTATGCAACTCAGTATGTCTATACAAGGCATTCATTTTTTTCATATGCCTAATATCTGATATATGTTCAATAATTCTATCTCTGAAGGCTCTACTGGTTTTCCCAACGTAAAATGCTGGGCATTGACCACATTGTGCCATATACACTACATTGTTGGTATAACAATCAAAGTGTCCATGAAGCCTAATAGACACACCAGCCACATACAGCTTAGAATCTGTGGGCAACACAAGATGGCATACACTACATCTACCACATTTAAAGTTCCCAATAGATCTACCAGTTGGGATGAAAAAAATATCACCCTTCTCTAATAATTGCTTAAATGATTTGGCCTTTCTAAAAACACATTTAGGACGACAACCAAGCTTTTCCCATACCAAACTCTCAAGCCTAAGTAACTTCCAATTATTAAAGACTATGTCCCTAATATTTAATGCATCAAAAGAATAAGTAGTAATAAAATAAAGGTCACATTCTGGGCCTCCCTTATTAGCATTGGCCAATAATGGTTGATTACCTCCATTTTCAACATTAGTTGTTTCATTATTAACCTCAACACCCATAATTATGGGGTATATTGCTCATTCTCCCCTTTAATAAGGACCAGTACGTACCATCAATTCTCTTCCGCTTCACCTCCTCTGCTATAGCTTGACACAATCCTTCCAGATAACCTCTTTTAATGAACATACTAACAATAAAGTCTACCTCCCTTAGGAAATCCAAATCATCACTAACCATTCTGGCAGCCCTGACCATCTGACCTTTAATAATTGCTTTTTTCTGATGGTCAGGATGCCAGCTAGAATAACTAAGGTATGAATTAGAAAAGGTAGCTTTCCTATGAATGGTAGATGTCAAAGTATGCATAATGGGATCTATTTTTAAATTTACGTCTGAATATGTAATCTCCTGTTTGTTGAAGACATAGGTGAATTTCAAAAAATACACTGTGTGGTTAATATACTCTACAAAATTATTTACTTCTTCGACACTACCTTCCCATACTATAAACAAATCATCTAAAAAATGGGTGTAGTGCCGAATATTAGACTTAAACCTACTTGCAAAAACATATTCCTGCTCCCAATAAGACATGATATAATTAGCATAAATGGGGGCACAAGCCGCCCCCATAGCTACACCTGTACCTTGCTTAAAGTAATGTCCCTCAAAGAAAATGTAATTATTGTTTAAAACTATTTCCATCAAGGTGATGAGCACATTTACACAATCCTGATCATACAGTCCTGTTTTTAGAAGTTGCCGCTCTAACCATTCTAAACCTATATCATTAGGTATAACAGAAAAAAGATTAACAATGTCAATAGTAACCATAATAGTGTTGTCATTGATTTCTACAGTTCTAAGCTTATCCAAAAATTGCCAAGAATCCTTGGTGATGTAGTCAAATAATTTGATCCCTTTTTGCAAATGGTAATCCAAAAATTTACTTATAAAGCAAGTTTTACTACGTTTACCATTTACAATGGGCCTAAACTTAACATCCTCTAGCCCCTTATGTATCTTAGGGATCCCAAAGATACTACTCACCACAGGATACTCATTATTAATAAAAAAAATACTCTGATTTGTCAATTTGCCCTTGCATCAGCAAGTCCTCAACTAACAAATCCACTTTAGAATAGGCAATATTAACTGGGTTTAAGCTACTTTCCTCATATGTATCCCCACTTAAAATAATTAACATATGATTGATGTAATCATTTATATCCATGACAACTAAACCACTGCCCTTGTCGGGTTTCATGAATCTAATAGACCTATCCTTAATCAACTCATTTAAATTCATCCTTGCTTAAATTGTTTGCCTTCTTAAATGCCTCAAACCCACAAGCAGTCTTACTCCTGTTAATATAATCCCTGATATCAAGTTCACAAATCTTCTCAAACAACCCGACTGTATTATTAGAAATAGGCATAAACTTACTGGGCTTTCTTAAAACCTCCCTTCTCCCTCCAACTACATCATGAAACATCAACTTCAAATTCATCTTCCTTGTTAATAATTTTAAGTCGATAAGAATGTCACTTAAATTAAAAAAAAAAATAAAATAACCATTGTGAAGCCTGCAATGGTTACAGAGGAGCATTACTTGCCTGGGCAGTCTACTCCAGTCAGAGCTTTATGAGAGACCCCATTCCAAATACCTTTGGCTAGGGTTCATCTTGACTGGGAGGGTGAAAAAGGAAGCCAGCAAGTAGATGTGTTTGAGGATATCCCTGAAGATGTCCCAATAGGGAATGATTTTGATAAGGGAAACAAACATGTGGGTCTGGTAGCCTGGGGCAGACCCAGACAGACCGCACACTTGTAGCCAGGACTGGTGAGGTGGTTACTTCAGTGAGGGAGCTACCCTGTAGCAGTGAGACTGAAGATGAGCTACAGCTGCTTGTGGGGACTGATGTTCCTTGGACAGAGTTACTACAAGGGCAGAGGTGAGTAGTAGTACCCAGTCTGACAGTGAGGCACTGCTGTCAGAGGATACCAGACTTCCTGTGGAAGGGGAACTGGGAAGGGTTACAAGAGACAGGCTCATCTCTCAGACCCTACATTACAAGGCCTGAGGCAGGTAGCTAGTGAGGCGCCTGATTCACAAGGGAAGGGGGAATCTATATACCGGGACAAAGGGTTACCATATAGAGAGTGGACCCCTGAGGGAGGCTAGAGTATGAGAGAATACAGCAGTTGGTAGTGCCCAGAGCCTACCATCTGGCACTTCTAGCCATAGGCCGCCATGATATTCCTTTTGCAGGTCATATGGGCATAAAATGTACAAAAAGATGTATTATGCAGAACTTTTATTGGCCTGGGATTTCCAGAGATGTAACAGGGTACTGTAGGACCTGTGAACAGTGCCAAAAGGTAGGTAAGGCAGGAGGCAAGGTGAAAGCTCCTTTGATGCCTTTGCCTGTGATTGAGGAGTCATTTCAGAGGGTAGCTATGGGTATTGTGGGGTCTCTGAGTGTCCCCAAGCTCCACAGGGAAAAAGTATATCCTAGTGATAATAGATTATGCTACAATATATCCTGAGGCAGTGGCTTTGGCATCCACTGAGTCAGAAAAGGTGGCAAATGCTTTGTTAGAGATTTTCAGAAGGGTAGGTTTCCCAAAAGAAATACTGACTGACAGAAGTGCCAATTTCATGTCAGACCTGCTGGCTTGTCTGTGGAAGTACTGTGAGGTGAAGCATTTAAAGACCACCCCCTATCATTCCCAGACTAATGGTCTTGTTGAGAGGTTAAACTGTACATTCAAGTCCATGCTACAGGCATTTGCAGACCAGTTTAAGAGGGAGTGGGACAAATATTTGCTCCATCTGTTGTTTGCTTATAGAGAGGTTCCCCAGGAATCCATGGGTTTTTCACCCTTTGGGTTGTTGTAAGGGCATAAGGTGAGGGGACCTCTAGATTTAATTTGTGATGAGTAGAAAAGTGAGTGTAAATCTCACAGGCAGTCTGTTGTGGCATATGTCCTAAACCTCAGGACAAGGTTCAGAGAACTCATGGGCTTGGCCCAGGAGAACCTGACAGAAGCCCAACAGCAGAAAAAAGTCTGCTATGACAGGAATGCTTGAGCTAGAGAGTATGCTGTAGGCCAGCAGGTAATGGTTCTCATTCCTGTCAGGCACAAAAAGCTGCAGGCGGCCTGGGAGGGACCCTACAAGGTGGTAAGGAAGGTCAGTGATGTTAACTACATGGTGGGACTGCTAGGCAAGAGCACACATTGTGCCATGTTAACATGATGAAATGTTACCATGACAGGAAGGCCCTTGTGCTGGGTATTTACAGTGGATTGCAGGAGGAGTCTGAGGGAGATCAGTGACTGATCTCCTCAACGAGGCTCAGACTGCCCCCATCCCCATTAGGGAAACCACTGAAAAAATTTCTCCAAAGCCATCTTCACGCTTCTTAAGACAGAAGTGGCAAACTTCACGATATCCATGCAGATGGACAATAGAGGTACAACTGCTGAATCCTACACAAATCCACTTTAGAAGCACTTACACAAGTGCATGGATCATGCTATCCCTAACAGAACCAAGATGCTATCCTCCAAAAAAAAAAGGAAGACAATCCGGTGGTCCCCTGCCATAAAGAAACTCTACAACAGAAGAAAGAAACTGTTGCAAAAAAGAGTAAAATCCCATGACTGGAAGAACTCCCTGGTCAGCCTTGGTAAGAAGCTGAGATCCCTCATAAAATCCTCCAAAGCTAGTTATGAAAACAAAATTGCCACTGATTCTAAAGACAACCACAAAGCATTCTATAGCTATGTCAAGAATCTCAATGGCAACATTCAGATCTGCATTGAGTTACAGCACAATGGCACTAAATATACAGAACCAACTGATATTGCCAACATCCTGGCAGATAGGTTCAGTGCTAACTTTGCCCCCCCACCCCCTAAAGGGCCCATCTCTATACCAGAAGAATGCAAAGTTCCTGTAATCATGGCTGCACAGATAAAAAACACACTCTCCAAATCCAAGAACACAGCATCCATGGGACCTGACAACATCCCAGGCTGCATTCTACATGAACTACAGAATGAACTGGCACCCCACCTAAGCACCATGTTCAATCATAGCTTCACCTCAAGCTTTGTGCCCACTGAATGGCGCACAGTGATGGTTATCCCACTTCACAAAGGGGGAGCCCCCACGGACCCCGGGAACTACCGCCCCATTAGCCTAATGAGCCTGGTCTGCAAGGCCATGGAATGTATCATCATGGAACTTATAAATAAAGACATTGGTAATCTCCTTATTCTGGACCCCACCCAGTTCGGGTTTGTAAAAGGTAGATCATGTCTCCTAAACCTGATCGACTTCTTTGAAGCAGTCACCAAAGCCATAGATGAGGATAAGGTGGTTCACACAGCCTATCTAGATTTTGCCAAGGCTTTTGACACCATCCCCCACTCAGGAACTATAGATAAACTCACTAAACTAGGTATAAATCCTTATGTCACAAGATGGGTTGCCAACTGGCTCACTGACAGAACCCACACTGTGAAAGTAGCAGACTCCAAATCCGACTTCAGACCAGTGACAAATCCTGCTTTTTTCCCACTTTCTGAAAGTTAAGAAAGTTCAGTTACAGATTTGCTGTTCTAAATTGTTTGGAAGTTTCTAGAAGGTCAGTGCTTGCTTGGGCTAAAGGGAAGTATCTGTGTTCACCAGTGGGAGTGGTTAACACTGAACAGCCTGCCTGTCCCTGGAGGAGTGGTTACTACCTAGAAGGTGTAGTTTTATTGGCCATTTTGGGTCAATTCTAAACTCCTTGATCTGTCTCTCTTAAAATCCGACTGCCTCATGGTTTTGGCATCTTTGCAGGCTTGCTAGTTGTTGCTGAAGCACCTACCAAGTGGAGAAAATGCTGAAAGAAGAAAAGGAGCCACTTTTGTGATTTTTAAGTATTTTCTTCTGATTTTTTGTTAAGTTTTACTGCTTTGCCGCCTACTTCTTGGCATTTTCCGGCTTGCTAAAGTTTATATCTGTAACAGTAACAGTACTTGGAACACATCTAGAGCCTGTTTACTGCATTTCCTGTGTTGCACGTAATTTAAAATTGTTTTTTTCTCTAAAAACTGCATTTTACCTGATTTTGGCCTAGCACTCAAGTGTGGGGTCATTTATTGCACTGTTGTGATTATTTTGCTGCTTGTGTATCTCTGCTACCTTTAAACTACAACAAAAAGAAAAAAAATCTTGCTTTTTTCCCACTTTCTGAAAGTTAAGAAAGTTCAGTTACAGATTTGCTGTTCTGAACTGTTTGGAAGTTTCTAGAAGGCCAGTGCTTGCTTGGGCTAAAGGGAAATCTCTGTGTTCACCAGTGGGAGTGGTTAACACAGAACAGCCTGCCTGTCCCTGGAGGAGTGGTTACTACCTAGAAGCTGTAGTTTTATTGGCCATTTTGGGTCAATTCTAAACTCCTTGATCTGTCTCTCTTAATACCCGGTTGCCTCGTGGTTTTGGCATCTTTTCAGGCTTGCTAGTTGTTGCTGAAGCACCTACCAAGGGGAGAAAACACTGAGAGAAGAAAAGGAGGCAGTTTTGTGATTTTAAGTATTTTCTTCTGATTTTTTTGTTAAGTTTTACTGCTTTGCCGCCTACTTCTTGGCATTTTCCGGCTTGCTAAAGTTTATATCTGTAACAATAACAGTACTTGGAACACATCTAGAGCCTGTTTACTGCATTTCCTGTGTTGCACTTAATTTAAAATCATTTTTTTTCTCTAAAAACTGCATTTTACCTGATTTTGGCCTAGCACTCAAGTGTGGGGTCATTTATTGCACTGTTGTGATTATTTTGCTGCTTGTGTATCTCTGCTACCTTTAAACTACAACAAAAAGAAAAAAAAACAAAAAAAAATCTTGCTTTTTTTCCACTTTCTAAAAGTTAAGAAAGTTCAGTTACAGATTTGCTGTTCTGAACTGTTTGGAAGTTTCTAGAAGGCCAGTGCTTGCTTTGGCTAAAGGGAAGTCTCTGTGTTCACCAGTGGGAGTGATTAACACTAAACAGCCTGCCTGTCCCTGAAGGAGTGGTTACTACCTAGAAGCTGTAGTTTTATTGCCATTTTGGGTCAATTCTAAACTCCTTGATCTCTCTCTCTCTTAAAACCCTTCAACTCTCTTTTTGCACGGTTTTGCGCACTGAGCAGCGTCAGGCAGCACCGCCTAAACAGGTTTAAACTATTCCAGGCTCCACAAAGTCTGCTCTTCACTTTTCCCTTAGAACTGTTCAAACTCTCAAAGTAATCACTCTATTCTCTTTCTAAAGCCCTGCACTTGCTCAGCTCTTATAAGGAAACACTAACTAACTAAAGCACTACACCGTCCTTGACTTCTCATAAGTATTAGGCTCCCGATTGGTCCTTCCTGATCAAGTGAAAGATCAGTTCCCTTCCCTAATCTGATCAGTAAAAAAACTGTTCCCTATACTAATCTGGTATGTCCAAGGGTCAGTTTCAAGGTTACTCTCCAGTCCGACTGGTGAATCTGGGAATTCTGAGGCAATGTTACAATTGCCTTATGTACACAGACAACCCTCTCCTCCTTCCAACAAACTCTAATACATGTGAGAGATGCAGTTACACAGCCAAACTGGAGGCAGAGCTCTCTCAACCCAAGACTGGCACAGTCAGTCAGGAGGAAAAGGTACCCACCCACACCACAAATCCAGTCTCACACAGACCTATTGCATCTGCATACCCAACACATAAACACACAAAAACATACTCGGAGGCTCTAAATATAAATCTGCCTAAACAGCAAAGACCTCCTAAGCAGATATCCAAGCAACAGCCACCCCTCAACAATACCCACGAATCACATATCTCACAAAATCAGTGTGCCTCACAGTCACAGCCCTTAAGGCCAACAACACACCAAATACACTTGTTATAGGGGACTCTATTGTCCGGCACACTGACGTCCCACTCACCAGACTGAACAAGGAGAAGGTCACTGTAAGCTACCTGTCAGGTGCCAGAATCCGCCACATAATGCAAGCACGCAGGTCACTCCAAAGCAAGTACAAGTATGACTCTGTCATTGTCCATGCTAGTGTGAATGACCTAAGACCTACCTCCCTGGACTACATGAAAAGAGACATAGAGGAGCTCTCTGACCACGTAGCCCAGGCTGGTATGACCCTGACCTTGAGTAGCATCTTGCCCTCACCAAGAATGATGCCACAGTATAAAGACAAAATGATCAGTTTCAACAATTGGCTAAAGTATTGGTGTCATTCAAAGGGGATCCAATGTCTGTCAGCCTGGGATGACATGCTCGACAAGCCACGTTGCTTCGCTAGGGACGGCTTGCTCCTGTCACCCTTAGACTTTCGTATACTGGCCAAGGCTCTTGCCACCCCTCATAAAGCTTTTTTTAGGCAAGGCTCAAAGGACAAACCCACCTCCATAGACAACCCAAAGATAAAAAAACTAAAGGTAATGATACTCAATGCCAGAAGTCTAAACCTCAAGATGCACGCACTCGAGACTCTCCTCAGTATGGAGAAAATCGATGTCTGTGCAGTAACAGAAACCTGGTTCAAGGCTCCTGAGAGCACCCCAGCACTACCAGGTTATAACTCATACCATGCGTTTCAGCCCCAAAACCCGGACCGAAGCACAAAAGGAGGGGGAGTATCTATATTCATCAAATATACCTACACCTCCAGGTTAGTGGCACTGCACAAAGCATCAGAAACCATCCATGTGCAACTAACAGCGGGAAAAACTGCCTTTCAGTTTGTAGCCTGCTACAGACCACCCTCCCTATTACAGGAACCCCACTTGGCATTCCTGAGAACACTGGAGATTATGAAGGTCTCTCCAAACACTATGTTATTGGGTGACTTCAACTACCCAAACATTGACTGGGAAAACTACTCAAGCCCAAACACCCTCGCCCAATGGCTCCTTGAATTTATAAACTCTAACACAATGGAACAACTGGTCACCACTCCCACAAGAGGGAACAACATATTGGAAATGGTCATCACCAACATGGGTACTCTATGTTCCACACCAAAGGGAAACCCCTCATTGGTAAGATCAGACTATAAACAAATTTCCCTGGACATCCATATCCTGTCCCCACCCCCAGCCAAGGAAATCACTGTAAAGAATTTCTCAAAAGCCAACTTTGCACTTCCCAAGACTGAGGTGGAATCCTTCAAAGCCCCTGGGCCAGAGGATAATACAGCCCAATCTGCAGAATCCTTTACAAATGCATTCTATGAGCACCTGCAGGAATGCATGGATCGTGCTATCCCAAATAAAACCAAGACTCACTCCTCCAAAAACAGGAGACTGGTCTGGTGGACCCCGGCCATAAATAAACTATGCAACAGAAGGAGGAAGCTACTACATGACAGAGCAAAATCCCAAAATGGGAAGGCATCTCTGATCAGTATTAGCAAGAAACTTCGATCCCTCATAAAATCATCAAAGGCCAGTTTCGAAAGAAAAATTGCCCTAGACACTAAAGCTAATCACAAGGCCTTCTTTAGTTATGTCAGGAACATGGGCGGAAACTCCCAGATATGCTCTGAATTGTTTCATAAAGGTACAAAATATACTGAAACTACAAACATAGCCAACATCCTGGCAGGCAGATTCAGTGCAAACTTCTCCTCCCCTTCCCCCCCAAAGGAGCAAATGCCTATCCCAACTAAATGTAACCTCCCTGATATCACAGATGCACAGGTGAAAGCTGCCCTCTCCAAAGCAAAAAACACAGCATCTATGGGACTGGACGGTGTCCCAGGCTGTGTTTTACATGAGCTCCAAGAAGAACTGAACCCTCACATTAAGTCACTGTTCAAACTTAGCCTCACTACAGGATATGTACCCAAAGAATGGCGTACAGCTACAGTGGTCCCACTCCACAAAGGTGGTGCCACAACGGACCCCGGAAACTATCGCCCCATAAGCCTGACTAGTCTGGTCTGTAAAGCTATGGAGCATATTATCATGGAACTCATAAACAAAGACATTGGGAGCCTCCAGACACTGGACCCTTCCCAATTCGGCTTTGTTAAGGGCAGATCTTGCCTCTTAAACCTAGTTGATTTCTTTGAAACAGTTACCAAAGCCATAGATGAGGGCAAGGTAGTCCACACAGCCTACCTGGACCTCGCAAAAGCCTTCGACACAATACCCCAGTCGGGCATCATAAATAAGCTAACCAGCTTAAATATCAACCCCTATATCACAAGATGGGTTGCAAAGTGGCTCAGAGATAGAACCCACATGGTCAGAATTGCAGGTGCCATGTCCGAATTCAAACCAGTTACAAGTGGCATCCCACAGGGCTCAGTTCTGGGACCTCTCTTGTTCGGTATATACTTCTCTGAGTTTCAGGCTAACATGGGGGGATTATGGCTGACAAAGTTCACAGATGACTGCAAACTGGGGGCCATAATCGAATCTCCAGCTGACACAAGCATCCTCCAAAAGGGTTTCGCAGAGACGGATGCTTGGTGCCAGAGCCATGGCCTCAAGCTAAATGTTAAAAAGTACATAATCATCCCCTTTGAGAAAAACAAGGTGCCCACAAATTACCACATAGGTGGTAATCCATTAAGTACGGAAGAAGTAATTAGAGATTTGGGGACCAACGTAGATAGTAATCTCTCCTTTGATAATCACGTTGCCAAAGTGGTTAGAAAGACCTTCTATATAGCCCACCTTATCATGAAAGGGTTCGCATCTAGATCAAGAGAAGTCATTGTCATTCATCAGGCCCATAATTGAATACAATGCCCCTTTTGGGGTGTACCTTACCCGACACCTGCAGCAACTGGAGGGACCCCAAAAGTACCTCACCAAGAGGATCATGGGCTACAGACAGATGTCTTATGCAGCTCGACTAAAGAAACTCCAGCTCTATTCATTTGTCTACCGCCTACTCAGAGGTGATCTATGCCTGACATACAAAGCCATGTCAAACCCAGAATTAATGGACATGCTCCACCTCAAAAAATCCAAGTCCCTTAGAGCTACATGCTCCAGGGACCTAAACCTCAGCGCAAAAATAAATAGGACATGCTGGAGGGACAGATTCATTTCCCAGAGGCTCCCCTCACTCTGGAATAGAATCCCAATTCATGTTAGACATAGCCCCTCGCTGACCCTCTTCAAGCGAAATCTGGACGCGTGGATGGGAAATCGCAAATTCACCCCTGGGATCTCATCTGTGTCCCTGCTAGACAGAGGCACAGTAAACTAATCTTAAAAGGGTACCTTCTGTGACCTACTTTACAGAGGCACAGTAGGCTAATCTAATAGGGAGGTGGAAGCCAAATACACTCTGGCTAGGCTTATAAATGCCCTAGGGCAGATAGCCTAGTATCTACCTATGAGCCTATGAACCTAACCCCAGGGCTCAGTCCTGGGTCCTCTCCTGTATGGTATCTACTTTTCTGAAGTACAGGCTAACACAGAAGGTCTTTGGATAACAAAGTTTGCAGATGACTGCAAACAAGGAGCCATAACTGAAACTCCTAACGATGTGGACATCCTACAAAAGGGCCTCACTGAGACAGATGCCTGGTGTCAAACCATGGCCTCAAGCTCAATGCCAAAAAGTGCATTGTCATCCCCTTTGGTAAAAATTCTGTACCGATGAGCTACCACATAGGTAGTAGTCTACTGAACACCAAAAGTGTGATAAGAGACCTTGGGACACAGGTGGACAGTAGTCTCTCCTTTGATAATCACATCACCACAGTAGTCAGGAAATCCTTCTATGTGGCACACATCATCACAAAAGGTTTCTTATCCAGGAAAAAAGAGGTCATTGTTACCCTTTACTCATCACTCATTAGACCCATTATAGAGTAAAATGCCCCTTTTGGTATGTACCTCACAAGACATCTACAACAACTGGAAAGGCCACAGAAATACCTCACAAAGAGCATTACCAGCCTCAAACAGATGCCCTATGCAGACCGTCTCAAAAAATTCCAGCTTTACTCTGTCACATATTGCCTACTCAGAGGTGATCTCTGCCTAACTTACAAAGCTATTTCAAACCCAGAGCTGTTGGACATGCTCCACTTAAAGAAATCCCAATCCCTCTGAGCTACATGCTCTTAGGGACCTAAACCTTGTCACCACAATAAACAGAACATGCTGGAAGGATAGATTCCTGTCCCAGAGACTTCCCATACTCTGGGACAAACTACCTATCTATATTAAACAAAGCTCTTCATTAGTACTCTTCAAGAAAAATCTTGATGATTGGATGAGAAATAGAAAATTCACCCCAGGGATCTCCTCTGTGGCTCTGCTCAACAGGAGCCCAGAAAAATAATTTTCTTGGGTGGCAAAAGCCAGGGTACCTTTTTGGCTAGGCTTGTATAGGCCCTAGGGCCTATAACCTAGTACCTGCCTAGGAACCTACGACTGACACCTCACTGGAAGGGATAGCAATGTCCCAGCAGCTATCTCCTACCCAGGTTCAAGAAATCTGAGCAGTGTTACAGGAGTTTGGGGACATGTTTACTGGGAAACCAGGGGGCACTCACCTGGTGCAGCACCAGGTGGATACAGAACCCTGAAGGCCTATTAGGCAGGCCCCTTATAGGGTGCCTGAGAGAGTCAGACATTCTCTGAGAGAGGAAATACAGGAAATGTTGTATCTAGGGGTAATTCAGGAGTCCAACATTCCCTGGGCCTCCCCAGTGGTGCTGCTGCCAAAGAAGGCTGGCAGCACCAGGTTCTGTGTGGACTACAGGAAATTAAATAGTCACACAGAGTGAGATGCTTACCCCATGCCTAGGACAGATGAAGCCCTAGAGTATCTGGGTGGGGCTAAGTATCTTACCACCATTGATCTTACCAAGGGTTACTGGCAGGTGCCCTTGACTCCCAGTGCTAAAAAGAGGTCAGCCTTTGTGACTCCTTTTGGCTTATATGAGTTCACAAAGATGCTCTTTGGGATGAAAAATGTGCCATCGATTTTCCAAAGGCTGGTAGATCATATCCTAGTAGAAGATTTTGCCATTGTTTACCTAGATAACATTGCCATCTACAGCCATTTCCGGCAACAGCACCTTCAGCATATCAGGGAGGTGCTGGGCAGACTACAGAGGGCAGGGTTGACCATTAAGCCCATCAAATGTCAGGTGGTTATGGCAGAGGTCTCCTACCTGGGACATAGAACAACAAAAAGAAGGTGAAGGCATTTTTTAGGGACAGCAGGGTACTACAGAAAGTTTGTCCTCAGTTATAGAATTTTTGACAGAGACATGTTAAATTCTGTTGGTATCTGTTTAGCCTGGGAACTAGATGCAAGTGTCAAAGAGTGATGTCATCTAGCTAACCCAGCAGTAATGTTTATTATTAATTTAAGAACTATCTCAGAGAGAAAGAGAGTGTATTTTGTATTTTGTTCTGAATCTGACAACTCACCAGCATTTGCCTTGCTCTGTAAGTAAGACTTAGATATTAGTGTTTCTCTTAGAAATAGGAATATAGCAAGATTAGTGCAGATGTTTTCTATATTTATGTGAGACTGTCCTACTATGTTATTTTAAAGTATTTCCTGTGAATTGTGAACTCTCTGGTTTCACTGTGTTGAGTTAATAAGTATTGATTTGTGTTTTATTATTTATTATTAAATATATTTAAACCTATTTAAACCTTTTAACTGTGGGTATTTTGTGTAGTGATATATAAGCTCTTAGAGTACTTGCATGTATATGGTGATACTGTACAGGCCACTCTAGAATACCCTTGGCTTTGGTTACACTTACCAGTTGGATAACAGTAACATTACACAGTAGGACTGGACACCCTTTGGCAAGGGTCTTTATAGTAGCCGATAGTGGTGGTTGGTGGCAGTCAGTACTATCTTATAGTCTGTGATAGTGTATAAATTAAAATGCTTTTCCCCAAAATTATACTGTGTGTGCAGTGAAAGAGAAAATATGCAAGGCCAAACAACAGTTTTCAAAATAATATGGCTTGCTTTGCAAGAAAAGTTAAGTGATGATCTTTTATTGAAAAGATTTCTTGTAAATGTTCAGCTTAGATATTAATAACATATAGTTTACTGTAAATGACGTCCTGTTATAGAAAAAAGGAAGTTGATCAACGGGGACTTTCTGTGAGCTTTCAGACGCAGAAATAAATGAAATAAAATACAAATACTTCAAGTGACGCAAAGATGACGTGGACGGACTTTTTGTGAAGTCTTCAGATACAGCAAGGAAGAAAATAACCAAAGAAGGACATAAAACAAAAATAATATTTGTCATTTCAACAGTAACTGTCCAGGCTAGAAATAACCAATGGACGTTTTCATGACACAAACAGAAACCAGAAGAACAAGTCACAAGGACATTAAAAATAACATTGTTTGACATTTAAAAGAGTATATAAACTGGACAGTATTTTTCACTCTTTCGTGATGTCTTTGGACTGAGTGTACATCAGCCTTTACTTTGTGTCTAGCCATGTTATAATAGAATTGAAATAACTCTGACAGTGTTAACTGTTTGGCAAGAATTTGTACTAATACAAATAAATATTAATGTATACAGTAGTATGGTGTCTGTCTGGTCACTGATAATAATATCTTACAGTCTGGGCAAAAGGGGGCATAGCTAGTGAACCTGTGCCAGCCTTCCCCAGGAGTGTATGTGTGTTTGTATATAAATCAAATCTCAAAGTGTGTGTGTGTCAGCTACTTGGGCAGGGACACGAAGCACTAGTTGGACAGAGAGGGTGCTGGAGGTTTTGACTTGACCACTCGGCTGAGATCTTAACCCTATAGCTGTGCCAGTGAGGAGTCCTATTGGGACTCTGGAGAGAGAGGGAGAAACCAGCCCCAGACTGACTGTGATCTCTATGTGCTCTTAAGGGAAATTGTACTCTACTGTGTGTGTACTTATTATTCTCCCAATGTGCATGTCCCTCACTGGTGCTAGTGGTGATGATTGAGGCTCCTTGATTACTGGGACAGTGCACAGGCATCACAGGGTGACTATGCTGATATAAAGGAAAAGGTATATTTAGGCCTTGAGAAAAAAAAAAACATCAGCTTACATCTTTTATTAAAACTGATGCAACTAAGTTAAAAAAACTCACTGATTAAATCTGTCTGCTATTCTAATCCTCTTAGTTTTGGTTTTAGCACTTGGGCTTCAAACCAGTTATTTTACATTTAAGAAGGTTTTTGTGGTCTACACTCTTGTGGACAAACCCTTATCAAAACCCTCTCTCCCCAAGTGCATCCAAGTTTCAGAACACTATGTCTGGACAATTCCCATCAGTTTCTACTGCCAGCCTGGTTCACATTGGCATACTGAGACAGTGTAGCAACTTCCTCATTTTCACTGACAACCCTCTTCTCCTAGCACATAATTCTTCTAATTTTGAGAAATCCATCTATATCAGTAACCTGGAGTCCATGCTCTCTCATACCACAGTCAGTACTCCTGACAAAGAGGAGATTGCCAGCACAAACACCACACCACACACATCACATAGCCAACCACAGCACACACACACCTATACAGAGGTCCTCAATAAAAACTTACCTAAGCAGCAGAGACCTCCAAAACACACTCACAAACATTCCACACACAGCATCAAACACATCACAGACAGCAGACAACACACCAGTGTCTCTCAAATACAGCCCATAAGGCATAACAATAAACTCATACAGCCCATAAAGCACAATATTAAACCAAACATACTAATCATTAGCGACTCAATTGTGAGGCACACCAATGTCCTCCTCACCAAACTCAACAAGGAGAAGATCATGGTCAGTTGTCTGTCAAGTGCCAGAATCCACCACATCACGCACAAACTTAAGTCTCTCCACAACAAGTACAAGTATGCCTCTGTCATTGTTCATATTGGTGTGAATGACTTGAGACATACCTCCCTGGACTATATGAAGACATGATTGTCAGAGTATGTGTCCCAGGCAAGTATGACCCTAGCCCTAAGCAGCATCCTACCTTCATCAAGAGTGATACCACAATACCAACAACAAATAATTTACATCAACTATTGGCTTAGTTCTGGTGTCATTCCAAGGAGATCCAGTATCTGTCTGCCTGGGATGACATGGTTGACAGGCCTCAATACTTTGCCAGAGATGGCCTCCACTTGCCACCCCTGGGATTCAGGATTCTGGCCAAGGCTCTTGCCTCCCCCATTGTGCCTTTTTTAGGCAATGTCCCATAGACAAATCTTCCAGCATAAAAGATCTGTCAAAAAGCAAATTGAAGGTCATGCTGCTTAATGCTAGGAGCCTTAACCTGAAAATGCACTCACTGGAGGCTCTCCTAGCACTGGCAGATGCTGACATCTGTGCAGTCACGGAAACTTGTTTTAAGGTTGCAGAGAGCACCTGTGCCTTAATAAGCAATACCTCATTTCACACATTCTAACCCCAAAATGAGGTCAGAAAAACTAGGTGATGGGGTTTCTGCTTTCATTAAAGACAAGCATACCTCCAGGCTGGTATGCCAGCATGATGCACTAGAACTTCTCCAGGTGCAACTGACAATTGGCAAGACACCCATCCAAGTTATAGCCAGCTATAGACCCCCCTCCATGACTCAGGACACCCACTCCTCCTACCTGGACCTACTTTATTCCATCAAGGTACCCCTTAACACCCTGATCCTTGGTGACTTCAACTACTCTACCATAAACTGGGTGAACTATACCTGCTCTAATGCACTCACCCAATGATTCCTTTACTTCATCAATTCTAATGCACTAGACCAGCTTGTCTCATTTCCCACAAGGGGAGATAGCATTCTAGACTTGGATCTCACCATCATGGGTAACTTCCCAGGTGAGATCAGACCATCGGTATGTCTCATTCGATGTGTCTATCATGTCCAACCCCTATCTCAACCATAACCAGGCTAAAAAACTTCTCAAAAACTGACTACAACCTTTTAAGGGACGGTATCAGTAGCTTTAACCCACCACCCCCTCAGAGGATGCAGACAAATATGCTGAACAGTATGCCAGTGCAGTATACAAGCACCTGTACAACTGCATGGACTCAGCCATACCCACCAGAACTAAAACCTGCTACTCAAGGAAACACAAACCTATGTGCTGGACATCCTCTATCAACAGGCTTTACAAAAAAAGGAAGAAACTGTTGTCCATGGGTAAAAAGGCACACATTTCCAATTGGAAAAACTCCCTCCTTAGCCTCAACAAGCAAATTAGATCACTAGTGAAAACCTCCAAAGACAATTATGAATTGAAACTAGCCTCCGAAACAAAGGCTAACCACAAAGCCTTTTTCAGTTACATCAGAAACCTCCATGGCAAAGCCCAGGTTTGTTCTGAATTAGTTCTTAACAGTACCACTTACACTGATACTGTTGATTTAGCCAACCTGCTAGCAGATAGGTTCATAGCAAACTTCACCCCCTTTCCCCCCAAAGACCCATTCGTCATTCCCAATACTTGCCCCACACCTCACATCTCTATAGATCAAGTGTTAAAGGCCCTATCCAAGGCAAAGAACACAGCTTCCATGACCCCTGATAGTATCCCAGGCTATATTCTACAACATCTCCAGCAAGAACTAGCCTCGCCATTGAGCACCCTATTCAACCATAGCCTAAGTACAGGCTTCATTCCAGTAGAGTGAAGAACTACCATTGTCATCCCTTTGCACAAACGTGGTGCCACCACTGACCCTGGAAACTATTGCCCCATTACCCTGAGAAGTCTGATCTGTAAGGCCATGGAGCATATTATTAGGGACCTCATAAACAAGGACATAGGCAATCTCCAAGTACTTGACCTCACCCATTTCGGATTCATCAAGGGCAGATCTTGCCTGTTTAACCTGGTTGACTTTTTTGAGACTGCCACCAAAGCACTGGATGAGGGAAAGTCAGTACATACAGCTTACCTTGACTTGGCCAAAGCCTTTGACACAATATCTTACTTGGGCATCATCAGAAAGCTAATATAACTTGGCGTAAATCCCTATCTCATCAGATGGGTGGCCAGCTGACTCACTGATAGGACCCACAAGGTCAAAATAGGTGCCACCACCTCTGAGAGCAGACCTGTCATTAGTGGTGTCCCTCAGGGATCTGTCCTGGCACTCCTATTGTTTGGCATCTGCTTCTCAGACGTCCAGGCAAAGACAAAAGGGGTGTGACTGACTAAGTTTGCAGACAACTGTAAGTTGGTGCTGTCATTGACTCCCTAAATGATGTTAACATACTTCAAGAGGGTCTCACAGAAACAAATAACTGGTGCCAAAGTCATGGCCTTAAGTTAAATGCAAAAAAATGTATTATCATACCATACAGCAAAAACATGATCCCTGCTGATTACCACCATTAACGGCAACCCCCTAAGCACACAACATGTGGTGAAAGACCTGGGTATACAAACTGACAACAATCTCACATTTGACGATCATGTAACAGCAGTGGTCAGGAAAGCCTTTCACTTACTTCACCTCATAAGTAAAGGAATTGCATCCAGAAAAAGGAGATGATTACCTCGCTGTAGTCCTTCCTCATTAGGCCACATTTGATATGTACCTCTCCAAATACCTGCATCAACTGGAAATGCCACAGAAATACCTCACAAAGAGAATCCATGGCCTCCAACACCTGTCCTATGTGACAGGCTCAAATCACTATCAGTCTGCTCTGTATCATACAGATTGCTCAGAGGTGATCTGTGTCTCACCTACAAGACAATCTCAGACCCTGCTCTACTAGAGATGCTCCATATCTGTAAATCTAACTCCTCGCATAGTACCCAATTGGAAGGCTTAAATCTAATATTTGACATTAACAAAACCTGCTGGAGAGACAGGTTTGTCTCCCAGAGGCTGCCCCGTCTCTGGACTAGACTCCCCATAAATGTCAAACAAAGTATGTCACTGACCCTGTTCAAGCACAACCTTGATGAGTGGATGGGTAACCACAAATTTGTCCCAGGAGTTCCACCTGTTTCCCTCACTGACAGAGGTGACAGGTGCTGATTGAGGTTTCTTTTTTGGGGATAAACTCTTGGCTAGGCTTGTAAGGGCACCAGAGAAAATCCTGTCTCAAAAGGCAGTAGTCTTACATATAGACTAACAAGTGCTTCTAAACTCATGATATTAACTTACCTAATAGTTTTTCATCCTGGTCCTGTAATATTCACCCTCCACGAATATAATACAAGTTAAACATACATTATGTGGGCAATGAAGGACTATGAAAAAAAATGCACCTAACTTTTAATAAAAGCTATTATGATTCAGCTTTTTTAAGTCTGAGTATAGATTTGATGGGGCATTTTGTGTCAGTCCTGGGTGCCAGTAGCCTTATCAGAGAATCTTATTTTACTTTTATTTTGATTTTATTTTGCCTTTGTTTATCAGGATACTCTAACTGGGTTTAGCATGAACCCCTTTTTAGTGGTGGTCCTGGGAGAAAAGCTCCATATGTTGTACAGTCATTAAATGACCACCATGTGCAAAAGATGAAAAAGCATAGATTTTTTATCTTTTCATTAATTTCTACACTTCACAAAGCTGTCTGTGGCAAAATAAGTACCCACTCCTAATTTTATTTTTTTTTTATCCCTGAATGCCCCATGGGGGCAGACATCCCGATTATTTTTTTCCTTTGGAAAGCTTAATCTGTCCAATAATGCATTATGGGAACACAAGAGTGTGAGATTAGGTCAGCCTATACTTCTATTCACATAGAATAGAAGACCTGAAAAATAGTTAACTTTGACAGTCTTCAATTAAGTGGCATTAACGGTCTGCACAGTCTTGCAAGCAAATGTTGTTCCTACTGACATATTATATACTCTCTGAAAGAAGCTTGCAAAAGTTTCAGAAAATTACCAAGATAAAAAGACTTTTTACAAAGAACGATTTTTTTAAGTTTCAGTTCCTGGCCAAGTTACTCCTTCCATCTCCTCATCTTCAATGAGCCAGAGTCTTATATTTCCACCTTGGCTAGGTTCAGCTAACTAATAAATTATGCATAACAATAAACATCAAACAAATCACTTTGGTGTGCCACTGAAAGTGTTCCCTCATATTTTTCTTTACACCAGCCTTCTGAGGAGAAGTTTCCCAGGAATAAAGTGTTAAAAAAAAAAAAAACATGTATCAGTCTAGAGTTTAGGCCAACCAAATGAGCTCAGTAAAATATGTGAATGTATTCTGTCTGCTCACAGGCTTATCTTTGCATAATAATCCTGTTGAAGCATGGCCTGAACTAAAGCTCTCAAGCTTCCCACTCCAAACTGAGGAACAAATGGGCAAAATGTGGAATACATACTAATGGCTTACTAAGAACTAGAACTTCAACTAGGAAGGTCATAGGATGGTTAAAACATGCTGGTTTTACTTATAAAAAATATATTTGAATTAATTAATATGATTAATTTCTATTAGTGAATTTCGCTTAAAGGATTTCTAGTACTGAATCTGAGACAGGCCCTTTCAGTGTGGAACTTCAAGGAACATGAGATTTTTAAGACCTCAAATGAGGTACGTTCCTCATAATGAGGTACGCTTGAGAGATATGTGTGAACTGTTATTTCACACAGAGCTTTATGTAACAATGAGATGGTTCATGGTGTTTCTTCTTACCAGCAACAATAACCTTTCAAGTCTCTTATATGACCACACCACAACCCAATATTCTGGTCATTGAAGACTCCATTGTGAAACATACTGATGTCCCTCTTACCAGACTGCACAAGGTTAAGGTTACAGTTAGTTGCCTCTCAGGGGCCAGGATTCGCCAAATTGCACAAACACTCAGGTCACTTACTCCTAAGTAGGAGTATGACCCATTTTCAGTGGAGGGCCTGGGAGAAAAGCTCCATTTGCTTATATGGCATTATACCAAGTTCCAGTTAAACATGGAGTAGTTGCATTTCTATTTACATTTATACACAAACAGTGCTTACATTTATGCATTCTAAGAATTTTATAGAGGTGACGTTACTAAAGAGAAAGCCCACATGCAACTTAATGGATTGTACAGGCAGCAGTTATGTATAAAAATTGTTTTGTTATTTTAGTGAGAGGTTGAGTGTATTTTGTTTAAGGAGAGTATTTGGAGAGTATTGTACGGTGAACACAAAACACTTGAGATGAGCATGTGCAGGACCAGGATTAATTAAAGGAGAACCGCACCCACAGACTCAAAAAACATAATTATTTCATCATGGTTTGGTGTTTCCTACATTTTAACACCATTCTGGGACTATTTCCAGGTTTTTAAATATTTTTATACATAATTTCTGAGTCTGACCACATGGGGTCTAGCATCTTGAAGTAATTCTGATTGTTTACTCTGCCTCTAGGCATCCCGTAATGCAGTGTTTGTCTATAATTACATCATGCAGGTGCCTTTCTTCCTAAATCTTCTGTCACTGCATTGATTTTATATGCATACACTGCTGTCTTTTACTCAGTTTTAAGTAACATTTTATGCCATTCAATGACTACTTAAAACACAAACAGTGCAAATGCCACAGAACAGACTTTCAAAGTTCTTTTCACTGCTGTTTCTTTTTAGAATGGCTAAACTAGAGTCTTTTGTGAAGCCTGAATTGTATTACTTTGACTCATCTCCCCTTCCCCTTCACACCTTACTTCCCGAGCTCTGACATCACAGCATGGGTGGGTTTTTAAGATGGTAGTGGTCATGTCAGTTTGGGGAGGGAAATGGCCAGAAAACTACTCGTATTCAGTGGCCTTGATGACATCAGTGAATTGGAGACTCCAGCAAGGTGGGACAAGTGTTTTGAAAGTGAAACCACCACAGTACAGTTAAGTTACTGTTATAGTGGAGAGAAACAGTCAGTTTAAAGTATTTTAAATGCTGCATTGTTGTTTATTCATAGCAAGGACAGTAAAGAGGGAGAAAAAAGACAGAGAAATTGAGCATTTAATAATAAAATCCCATTGTTGCCCTTTAAGATGTTGTTTAAGCAGTGGTTTAAAACTATTGAGCTTGTCAGAGAATTTTATTTGTGTAGGGATACTATTCCAGAGCTTAATAATGTATTGGGAGTAGAGTGAGTTTCCTGCAACATATTTGTAAGTCTTGTGTCTTCCGGCTTTTCCCAGTTAGGGCTTGCCACAGCGGAACTCCGGTCCACTAATGATTGGTAGTGGATTTTTACGTACCGGGTTACCAGTCCTGACGCACAACCTTCAACGAAGGCACGCCCCATTCATGTATGCCTCCACACAGAAGATGCTCTAGCTGAGAATCAAATGGGACAACATCTTGCTATGAGGCGACAATGCTACTGCAGCACCACCACCGCAGTGTTGCAACATATTTGTAAGTAATAAGCATTTTTACTAGAGGAGAGGTCCTTTGCTGGGCAGTAGGTCAGTAATAAGTTATGAAGTGTAGGGCATTTTGCCACAGGCAGGTGTGTATATGAATATGTTACTATAAAGAATATGTGTCACAAGCAGGTATGAGCCTAGCATTGAGCAGCATTCTACCATTTCCAAGGATGATGCCACAATACCAGCAGCAAATGATTGACTTTAACACTTGGCTTAGCTACTGGTATCATTCCAAAGAGGTCTAATGCACGTCAGCCTGGGAGTACATGGCTGACAGGCCACACTAATTTGGCAGGGATGGTCTTCATCTGCCACCTCTAGGTTTTCAGATATCGGCCAAAACATTATCCACCCCTATAGTGCCTTTTTTGGCCATTGCCAAGCTCACAAACCTTCCAAAATTACAAAAGCTACTCTGGACAAGCTAAGGGTGTTACTGCTCAATGCTAGGAGTCTCATCAAGAAACTGCACTCCCTCAAAAGTCTCCTCAACCTGCACAATGCTGACATCTGTGCAATTACTGAAACATGGTTCAAAGCAACAGAAAGCACTCTGGTAGTGCATGGCTATAATGCCTTTCATACATAACGACTGCCTACTGAACATGGAAAAGCAAAAGAGAGAGGTGTATCTGTCTACATAAAGGATAAACACACCTCAAGGCTGATTAAACAATGTGACATGCTTGAGCTACTCCATGTCCAACTAACCATAGAAAAAATCCATTACCATATGCTTGGTAGCTACAGATCCCTCACGATGAACCAGGAAACCCATACATCATACGTGAAGTTATTAGAATCACTCACCATCCAGCATAATACCATACTCATGAGTGATTTTAACTGCCCCTCCATTAACTGGGAGGCATACATGACCACCAACATGTAGGCCCAAAGATTTTTTGACTTTGTAAATTCAAATGACTGGAGCAGCTAGTCCGCACTCCCACTAGGGGAACAAATATCCTAGATCTGGTACTCACAAATATGGGAGAGTGATGCACCCCCCCCCCCCCACAGTGTGATGTTCTCACTGGTAAGATCAGATCATAAAGTGGGCTCCCTTGGAATAAAACTAGTCCCCTCTCCTAACCCCAAAAACTTTAAGAATTTTTCTAAAGTAAATCACCTCCTATTAAGGGACACCAGAACTAGTTTCCAAGCTCCCCAAAATGCAGAAAACACAGAAACCTATGCAGAGGCATACACAAATGCTCTGTATGACCATATAAACAACTGCATGGAAACATCAGTACCAGACCCAAATAAACCCAGGTCAATCCTCAAAAACAAGCCACTCTGGTAGCCCCCTGGTATTAATAGATTGTACAGCAAAAGAAAGAAAATCCTGTCAAGAAGTAGGAGGGAATGTGCACAACAGAGCAATAAGTCCCTCATTAGTCTAAACAAGCAAATCAAGGAACTAGTCAGGTCTCTGAAAGCTGACTTTGAGGTAAAAATAACCTTCAAAGTTAAGTATAACCATAAGGCATTTTTCAGTTATGTCCACAATCTTAAGCGTAACACCCAACAATGTGCAGAATTAGTTGTAGATCACATCACCTATACTCAACTGGAAAATATCTGCTGGCTGACAAATTCAGCTCAAATGTCACCGCAGTATCACCCCCAGTTCTCCCCTGAGAAATATCCTTACCACTGCACCACCAATCATCACGAAAGAACAGGTTGCCTCTGTTCACTCTAAAGCAAAAAATATGGCTTCAATGGGGCCTGACAATATATCAGTTTGCCTCTTAAACAGTTTAAATCAGGACCTATAAGGCCCATTATAATCTCTATTTAACCACAGCCTCTGAGGGCAGCAACAGTTATCCTTCTGTATAAGGGAGGACCATCTACTGACCCAGGAAATTACAGACCCATAAGTTTGGCTAGTCTTATATATAAGGCCATGGAAAGAATAATCATGGACCCGATAATTAATGACATATAAAACCTCCAAACACTGGACCTGACCCAATTTGGCTTTGTCAAGGGAAGGTCATGCCTACTGAATCTGGTGGATTTCTTTGAGAAAGTCACTAAGGCTATGGATGAGGGTAAAACAATACATACCACCTACCTCAATCTGGCCAAGCCATTTGACACAATTCCCCACTCAGGTATTATAAATAAACTCACAAAACTGGCCATAAATCCTTACATCATCAGATGGATAGCTAACTGGCTCACAGACAGGACACATGTCCAGAGGATGAACTGAGATCCAACAAGAGGCCAGTTACTAGTGGTGTATCACAGGGCTCAGTGCTCGGAACACTCCTGTTTGGAATATACTTCTCTTAAGTCAAGGCTAATGTGGAAGACCTCTAGATGACAAAGTTTGTCGACGACTGCAAGATGGGGGCAATCACTGAATCCCCCAGTGATGGAGATATCCTTCAGGAAGGTCTAGATCAGACAATGATTGTTACCAGAACCATGGCCTAAAACTAAATGTGAAAAAAATGCATTATCATATCCTGTGGGAAGTCAAATACCCCTGCAAATTACAACATAAATAGCACACCCCTAAGAGTAAACTCAGAGGTAAGAAATCCAGGTACACCGATAGATAGTAGCCTGAATTTTGCCTGCCATGTATCCATAGTGGTGGGGAAGTCTTTCTATGTGACATAACTTATAAGTAAAGGCATGGCAGCCAGATCCAAGGAAAGTATAGTCCTGCAGCCCTCATTAGACCAACAATTGAGTGCAATGCACCATTTGGCATGTACTTGACTAGGCACTTATAGGAGCTGGAACAACCTCAGATGTTTCTTACAAAGAAAATACAGGGTGTAAACAACATGAACTATGTAGACAGACTAAAAGCCCTATCTCTTTAATCTGTCTCCTATCAACTATTAAGGGGTGATCTATGCCTGACTAACAAGGCACTCACAAATCTAGGCCTGATGGAGCTGCTATGAATCCACAGGTCAAACAGCATGAGGGTCACCCAATCTAGGGATCTAAACTTAGTCAGTGACTCAAACAAAACATGCTGGAGAGACAGATGTGTCTCAGAGATTGCCAGTTATTTGGAACAGGCTTCATATTCACATTAAGCAAAGCCCCTCCTTGGCCCTCTTTAAATGCAGTTTGGATCAATGGATGGGGAATCTCAAAATTCACACCTGGATAATGCCTATGTCCCCTATGGACAGGGTCAATATGTAAGATATTGAATGCATAGGCACACATCTATGCCATCCTCTTACCCCTACAGGCCATATAATGGGTAAAATGGAGTTATATTGGCTAGCCATTAGTCTAATAATGTCCTATGAACCTATGACCCACTACTTTCTGTTGCCATTGCTTTATGTTTTTCACCTTAGTTGTATACTTCTTGTAAGAATACCTTTCAGCAACAGTTTCATGGAGAAAGGTTCCAAATCAGACACTTTTCAGGTAGCAACATTACTAATTTAATAAGCTTGCAAAAATGAATTAGCATTCATTGTTTGAAGGGAAAAAGTCTTTAATTGTAATAAATGTTATTATCTGTTGATGATAATCCAACAGCTTTTCCAAAAAGCATTACGAATTGCAGGATGTTCAAACAAACATATGAGCCAAACTTAGGGACACTTGAGACATATGTTGATAAATGACCCATCACTCCTATTCTTCTGTTCTCCATTACAACTACCCCAAATCAGACAGAAATGTTCATGGTTTGATACATATTAATTAAGACAGTACCAGCTGTTGTAGCAGCAAACACTATACTCCAAACAGGCAACTCACTAAGAATGTACTGGCAAACACAGGGCAATGTATATGACTCAGCTAAGTTGTTTGTTTTTTCGGCTTTTCCCATTAGGGGTCGCCACAACAGAACTCCCGTCTGCTAATGATTGGCAGTAGATTTTTATGGTGCCAAGTTGCCAGCCCGACGCCCAACCTTCAATGAAGGCACACCCATTTACGCATGTCTTTCGAACACCACTCGACCGCGGGGAGGACATGCAGACTCCACACAGAAGGCACTCCAGCCGAGAATCAAACAGGAGAACCTCTTGCTGTGAGGCAACAATGCTACCGCTGCACCACCAAATAGTTAGGGACCACACTGAGTACAATTTTACTCTTAACCTCTCCGTTTTACTATGCATAACATTCACACCACACTAACAGAGGCACACCTCCACTCCCCACAAACACACATCCACCCGACCATACACATCCACACAACATACCAGTGAATAATGAGGCTTTTCCCACCTCTCTGCAAAACACTGATGTAATGGCTGTGGCAGACCAAAGTGATTGAAGGATATCAGCTCAGGACACCCACTATGGCTATTGCAGCCAGAATACTGTATTTACGCAGGTGTCCCTCCTCAGCAGAGCAGCAAGTAGGTGTCAGTTCAGCTTTACTCCACAGATCTGCAGTTCTGTTACACCACACACACACACACACACACACACACACACACACACACACACACACACACACACACACACACACGCACACACACGCACACACGCACACACACACACACACAGACACACACACACACTCGCATTATGGGATAATCATGATGAAATGTCCAGTTCTTCACAAAACAATTTTGCATGGTTAATGTTGTTAAAGCTGTTTACTCAATGTCACTATCTTTGCCTGCAAACCCAGTCTTATGTCACCTGCTGCCCATTGCCTTTTCAGCAGTCTGATGACCATCCGCAGCTACAAAATCTGCTTTCCATTACATTTTGACCAGCATAAACACACAAACACACTCACAATCACAACCCCCTCCCCATGTACTGGTGAAGCATGTTGTTTTACCCACGTCTCGACAAAACACTGCTGCAATGAGAACAGGAACTCAAAGCTATTGAAATTGTCAGCTTAGATCACCCCCACCCAGCAAATGCATCAAGGCCACTACATTGACTGTACTCCCTCCATCACCTGGAGTAGTAATAGAACCCACAGCCTTCTAATCTTATAGCACTAAAGGTGAGCATGCTACCTGATGAGTCACTGACAATGTGTTTGTCTGTCTCCCTAATGTCATTAATCTCTGACACATGCTGCCTATCATTTTCACTACAACATCTCTTTTCTAACTCCTTACATGTCACTGCTCTAACTAATGTAAGCACATAGTTGTTTCTGTTGACTACCTTCTTAAATAATTTTTTCTATTGTATATTAACTATGCATTCGTTTTCACTGTGCTCTTTTATTATACGAAGTATTTCAATTTTTTATACTTGTTGTGTCTTCACATTCTGCAGTGAGACTGAAATTGGTTCATTGGGATCAGTGCTCTACCCCAGTTAACAAATTGTATATATTTGCCTATTACACACAGACATCCATAAACACACATACAACACACCCCTATATAACAAACACATTTTTATACAATAATATAACTGTAGATTTCATATAGATTATACATTATATATAAAGCAATGTCCATACATGGACATGTATTAAGTGATAGAATACTATGTTAGTTCCATTGGGAATTCAATTTCAAATGTATTGAAACTGCTTACTTGGTCACATGAATACAAATTGCATTATCTCAGCTTGTACCCTTCCTCCTTTCCACTGTCATGTTCCCTTCCTTGTTGCATTCTTCACACCTGTATTCTCTTTCTAATTACGTGTATATTTCATAAATGTGAAAACAGCAATTTGTCTCATTATTGCACTCACTGTGTATGCCACAGTAATACTAACACAGAGCTATATGCCCTTTGAATGAACAATCTACTGTTAACTTTGTATTCTATCTATTGTGTCCACTTGAGCAGAACTTGAAAACTGACACTGTGCATCAGTCTTCTATCAGGGTTAACAGAGAGTAAGTCAAACTAACTGTGAAGATTGGGGAGAGATGGGCGAAGGCTGCCAGCCTAGTCAAATAGAATTTGATTTATAATTCTATCAACTGTATAAATAAATGTAAAATACAGGCTTGTGTTTTTAAATGTAGGAAAACACTGTGAAATGTGGAACTACAAAATATGTGACAACATTGCACTCTACTGGCCCAGTGAAGCATGTTGTATTCTTTCATGTTAGAATTCGGCCCGAGGGCGGCTGGATGAAGATTTCATGTCCAGTGTTTTAAGGCTAACGTTTATGACCTGAATTTAGATGTAGAAAGTGCTTTTATTGCTTTAATTTCTGTTAGCATATACATGTGAAATGTCTTGTATCCTTGTAAGTTACTGAGGAGATGTTAGATTGCTAAATAATGCAGTTTGTGGCCTGAGAACTCAGACCAGGTGTTAAGATGATGCAATATGAATACTGGGAAAAACCTAAGCGTCAAAAATGATGTAATTTTGGGAGGGCCTTAGAGACATGTTTGTTAGTAATGTTTAAATATTATTTCTCACAAGAGACAAGGGGCATTTTGATCTTGGACATCTAACTTATCAGCACTCTGCTTATGCTCACATGTAAGTTTTTAGCACTGTGATATCTTGTAGGAATAGTTACAGCTAGTAAAGATTAATTAGGTATTTTTCTTTGAAACCAGACCTGTCCTACTGTATTATTTTAAGTTTCTGTGTGATCTGTGAACTGTTAGATATCTCTGTGGTGTAATAGATGTGTCTTGTGTTTTAATTATTTATTATTAAATATTTTTAAAACCTTCTACCTGTGGCTGCTTTGTGTAGAGATAAGCTCAAGAGTACATTGCATATTTATATAGAGTTTATTGTAATAGACCACTCTGATAAGCCTTAGACTGTATAGTCACATTACCATTGGATATTAATATTGCACAGTAATAATTGGGCACCCTTTTAAGGGCCGTTTAGTAGCTGATATTGTTAACTGGGTGGTGGCAGTCTCACAAGGATTCTGTTGTGGCATATGTCCTGAACCTCAGGACAAGGATCAGGGAATTCATGGGCTTGGCCCAGGAGAACCTGGCAGAAGCCCAACAACAGAAAAAGGTGTGGTATGACAGGAATGCTCGAGCTAGAGAGTATGCTGTAGGACAGCAGGTGATGGTTCTCATTCCTGTCAGACACAACAAGCTGCAAGCAGCTTGGGAGGGACCCTATAAGGTGGTAAGAAAGGTAAGTGCTGTTCACTACATGGTGGAAGTGCTAGGCAGACGGCAGGGGCCCAAATTGTACCATGTTAACATGATGAAACCTTACCATGATAGGGAGTCCCTGTGCTGAGTATTTGCAGTGGATTGCAGGAGGAGTCTGAGAGAGATCTTTTGACTGATCTCCTCAGTGAGGCTCAGGCTGACACCTCAGTGGAAGGGGTGGCAATGTCCCAGCAGCTATCTCCTACCCAGGTTCAAGAAATCTGAGCAGTGTTGCAGGAGTTTGGGGGCATGTTCACTGGGAAACCAGGGAGCACCCCCCTGGTGCAGCACCAGGTGGATACAGGACCCCAAATGCCTATCAGGCAAGCCCTTTATAGGGTGCCTAAGAGAGTCAAACAGACTCCGAGGGAAGAGGTACAGGAGATGTTGGAACTAGGGGTGATTCAAGAGTCCAACAGTCCCTGGGCCTCACCAGTGGTGTTGGTGCCAAAGTAGGATGGCAGCACTAGATTTTGTGTGGATTACAGGAAATTAAATAGTCACACAGAGTCAGATGCTTACCCCATGCCTAGGACAACTGAGGCCCTAGAGAAGCTGGGTGGGGCTAAGTATCTTACAACCATTGATCTTACCAAGGGTTACTGGCAGGTGCCCTTGACTCCCAGTGCTAGAGAGAAGTCACTCTTTGTGACTCCTTTTGGTTTGTATGAGTTCACAAACATGCCCTTTGGGATGAAGAATGCCCCAGCGACTTTCCAGAGGCTGGTAGATCATATCTTAGCAGGAGCAGGAGGGTTTGCCCTTGCTTACATGGATGATATTGCTATCTACAGCCATTCCTGGCAAGAGCACCTTCCGCATGTCAGGGAGGTACTGGGCAGACTACAGAGGGCAGGGTTGACCATTAAGCCGAGCAAATGTCAGGTGGGTATGGCAGAGGTCTCCTACCTAGGACATAGAGTGGTGAGTGGTAAGATAAGGCTAGAACCTGCCAAAGTGGGAGCTATTCAGGCATGGCCTGCCCCTATTACCAAAAAGCAGGTGAGGGCATTCTTAGGGACAGCAGGGTACTACAGAAAGTTTGTTCCCAATTATAGTACCATAGCTGCTCCCCTCACAGACCTGACAAGGAATAACAGGCCATATAAGGTAGTATGGACCCCAGCATGTGAGCAGGCATTTCAGAAGCTTAAGGAAGCTTTGGGAGGACCCCCTGTGTTAGCCAGTCCAGACTATAGCAAAGAATTTGTTGTGCAGGTGGATGCTTTAAACTATGGGGTGGGGGCTGTACTTAGATTTCTTCAGAGAGAGAAGAGCACCCAGTGGTTTATCTCAGTCGTAGACTCCAACCCAGGGAGGAATGCTATGGAGAGGTAGAAAAGGAATATCTAGCCTTAGTGTGGGCACTACAAAAACGTCACCCTTATCTGTATGGATGAAAATTCACTGTGTTGACAGATCACAACCCTCTAGCACAGTTAAACAGAGCCAGTCAGTAAAATGCCAAGTTGCTAAGATGGAGTCTGGGGTTGCAAGCATATGATATGTCAGTGCAGCACCGCAGTGGGAATAGCAATGCCAATGCAGATGGGCTCTCAAGTCAGGGAATGGGGTGAGGTACACCCAGATAGACCTGATACTCTCAAGCGATGTTTCTCAAGGTGCACTTGAAAAACTTGCTTGAGTTCCCCAGGGGGAAGAGATGTGATGATTGGGGAGAGATGGGCGAAGGCTGCCAGCCTAGTCAAATAGAATTTGATATATAATTCTATCAACTGTATAAATAAATGTAAAATACAGGCTTATGTTTTTAAATGTAGGAAAACACTGTGAAATGTGGAACTGCAAAATATGTGACAACATTGCACTCTACTGGCCCAGTGAAGCATGTTGTATTCTTTCATGTTAGAATTCGGCCCGAGGGCGGCTGGATGATGATTTCATGCCCATTGTTTTAAGGCTAAAGTTTATGACCAGAATTTAGATGTGGAAGGTGCTTTTATTGCTTTAGTTTCTGTTAGCATATACATGTGAAATGTCTTGTATCCTTGTAAGTTTCTGAGGAGATGTTAGATTGCTACATAATGCAGTTTGTGGCCTGAGAACTCAGACCAGGTGTTAAGATGATGCAATATGAATACTGGGAAAACCTAAGTGTCAAAAATGATGTAATTTTGGGAGGGCCTTAGAGACATGTTTGTTAGTAATGTTTAAATACTATTTCTCACAAGAGACAAGGGACATTTTGATCTTGGGCATCTAACTTATCAGCACTCTGCTTATGCTCACATGTAAGTTTTTAGCACTGTGATATCTTGCAGAAATAGTTAGCTAGTAAAGATTAATTATGTATTTTTCTTTGAAACCAGACCTGTCCTACTGTATTATTTTAAGTTTCTGTGTGATCTATGAACTCTTAGATATCTCTGTGGTGTAGTACATTTGTCTTGTGTTTTAATTATTTATTATTAAATATTTTTAAAACCTTTTACCTGTGGCTGCTTTGTGTAGAGATAAGGTCTAGAGTACATTGCATATTTATATAGAGTGTATTGTAATAGGCCACTCTGATAAGCCTTAGACTGTATAGTCACATTACCATTTGATATTAATATTGCACAGTAATAATTGTGCACCCTTTTAAGGGCCTTTTAGTAGCTGATATTATTAACTGGGTGGTGGCAGTAATTACTACAGTTTAGTCTGGGTAAAGGGGCACAGCTGGAGAATCTGTGTCAGCCTTTCCCAGGAGTGTCTGTAAAGTGTATAAATACTTATCTCAAAGCGTGTGTGTGTGCTACTTGGGCAGGGACACGAAGCGCTGGCTGGACAGAGAGGGTACTGGAGGTTTTAACTTGCCCAGTTAGGCTGGGACCTGGACCCTATAGCTGTGCCAGTGGAGAGTCTTATTGGGGACCTGGTGAGCAAAGGAGCAACCAGCCCCAGACTGACTGTGATCTCTGTGTGCACGTAAGGGAAATTGTACTTTACTATGTGTATTAGTTATCCTTTCCTCTTCTAGGAGACAACCTCCCTGGTGTTAGTGGTGAGGATTGAGGCTCCTTGATTGCTGGGCCAGGTCACGGTTGTCACACTAACTAACTAAATAAATAAATGAAGGAGCTGTGTGGACACACAACACATGATCACATGCCGTGTACTTGCCATGACTCATTCATCAAAAATTCACAAGTACAAGTAAGTAGTCATGTCAGGAAGAAGCCTTGGGATAAGCATGTACATATGAAAAGAGACAGTGTTTAAGTACAGAGGGTAAGCACCCTGGGGATTGTGTCAAAAATAAATGAAAACAGATGTGTTCTTGGCATTTAAACTGAAACAAAAACTATTACTTATAAATGAATGAGAAGCAACATGAAGCTGAAGGGCAGACAGCTTGTTTGTGAAGGCATTTCATGAAAATCATACTAAAAGAGTTAACTACACTACTTACTCGGAACTGCAGGGTTGACACCTCATTAATTCAGAGGATAACATGAAATATATATGTCTGCAGGACTACAGAAAGACTAATGTGTGAGGGTAGTTACATTACAATGAATATGAGTGCTTACAACAGGAAAGGAGTGCCATTGAAGGAACTATGAGTCATACCATCTGAAAAGAGACTGCACACATCGGTACTCCTAAGTAAATATGTGTGCCTGGGTTTTGAACAAAGGATAATGGGAGAAGAGGTGTGACAAAATGTAACACACTGGCAGTTATGCCACAGATAACACAACTAGGACATTTGCAGGGGGCCATGGCTTTCTGATGACGATCATACATCTTATTCCAAAGGAAAGAAAGAGCATAATAATAGTGGGTCATGCAGAGGGGAAAATGTAAACATTTTCATCAACTTCTGATATTAAAAAATATACATACAGATGTATCTTCCCATCTGGGAAATGTGTAGAGATTTACTTAGACTATCATTCAGCATGTCAGCATTTCATATCATATACATAGACCACTGTATCTTTGAATTGCACATGCACATAACATTTCAGTAGTTAAGATAAACATACTGAAACACAGTCTGTGTTATCTGATAACTCTTTATACATCTTACTACTCAAAGACAAATCTAATCTGGCTAACTGATGAAATGTATCTGCCCTCCACCCTTCACTAACCTCATCTCCTATACTGCCTCATTTGTGGATCAGTTTTTATGCCCATCTCAAAGCATGCATCAAGGCATCTGTCCCATAAGACACAAATACAATGACAAATTCAGAAATAATCCCCTAATGTGGAAACCTAGTATAAGCAAACTATGCAATAAGTAAAACAAACTCACAGTCCATAAAAGTAAACTTAACACTCCATCATCTAGAGAGTAATTGAAAAAGATAAATGAGGGACTCAGACACAAGGTCTACTCCTCCAAAAGTATTAATTTGGAATTGCTACCTATGCTAAGGACAATCATAAGGCCTTCTTCAGCTATGTCAGAAATGTTAGAGGCATACCTCTCAACTTCTTGGCACAATAAATTTGGACAAAGCCTAAAATGAATGGGGGGACAATGTTGCAAAAATAGGGACAGATTTTATATATTTCTCTTATTAACTTAGAAAGTAGTTAAAATGGCAGAATGTGTATTACCACGCATATTCTGAAGGATAAGAAGTCTGAAACACAAATGTATATCATTATTTAGTGATGTCAATCCTCAGTGATTCACCAGGAAACTAAAACTTTTATACGGATCAGTCCAAAACTATGAGGCAAAATTCTGGACCTTCTCCGAAACTCTGGACAGATGAGAAGTATGCTTATAGTTAATGTCACAGCTAACATACAGTAACAACACTTTCTTGCCCCCTGAGGACATAGCCAATATTATTAGTGGACAAATGCTGCTCTATTTTTACCCGTCTGTTTTCCTCTAACTTGCTCCAACTTCTTAGCACACCCACACCACCCCCTCTGATCACCTCCAAGCAAGTCCTGAATGCTCTCTACAGTACCAAGCACAGTAGCTCCATGTGTCTTGATAATGTACTGGATTGTCTTCTTAGCACCAGACACTGTCTGGTAATCTCATCTTCTCCACTGAACGCACGCTAGAGGAATGGAAATCTCTGGTAATCATCCACAAAAGAGATCCATTAATGATCTAGGAAACTATAGACCGACAAGCCACAACAGCCTCATCCATTTATTATTTATTTATTTAAGTTAGTTATCTGGGTTAGTACACTAATCACAATACACCATTTGTAGGAACAGCTTTATCTGCAAAGTAAATGAAACTATCAGTATGGAACGTATTAACAAGGAGCTAGCCTGCAACCCCTGGACCACACAGCCAGTTTGGGTTTGGTAAATGGGAAAGAGTGCCTGTGGAACTTGTAAATCATACTTCCTCAGTTTATTTCAATCTTTCCCCATAAATATACCTCATTCATCCTGGCCATGGTCTGTTTAAAAGAAAATTCCTCTTCATGAACAAACATATTAGAATTTTCATCAGAATCAGAAAAATGGTATTGTAAATCTTCAAAAAATATATAAAAATCAGAATCATCAGATCATTTTTCCTCAGGAATTTCTTTACTGGGTATGGAAATCTGCATAGGTTTCTAAACACCAGGATTCATTGTCTGTAAATCACACTTTAAGAAAGTCATCTTTCTTTACTATATTTATATCTTGAGTTAAACAATGTTTGATGTTCTGTTTTTTTCTTTACAGAAGTATCTGCCAAAGATGACAGACTCAAAATGATGTTTGAATGGTCAAATGGTCTCTTACCTCAGTTACCCATGAAAAATCTCCCAGAGTGTATCATAAGCCTGGAAAGGATGGTTCTCACATGTCCTCACCAGACAATGGAAGAGTCAAAGTGGACATGGCTGACCTCTGGTTTGTGGTGACCAAAAGGAATACACCAGAGATAGCAGGGGAGGTAAGTGAGTAATCTGAAGAACAACCAATGGTCGCTGCAGGATCACCCACTATCAACTGACATGAATACTGAGCATGTGACAATCACAAGAGCTTTCTGGTAAGTGCTTTTTGCTTTCTGGGGAAGGCATGAGTAAAATGGACAGGAGCCATATAAGTATCAATGCTGTAGCTGAGGAGAAGCCAAATGCAGAAATCTTTGCTGGACTGAGTTGGTTGGAAGGTAAATTGACACCTAGTGTACAAAAGCAGCACCAACACACTCACACTTCTTGTGCTAGCCCCTTCACAAAATAAAAAGGCACAAGCAGCTCACAATTTCCCTGTCAACACTCCTTTTACCAAAGTAAACCTAGTGACAGAAAAGCAAAAACAGCAGATATGTTGTCATGAAGTGAAGATTAGCACTACACTGACAAAATATATCCTGTCTGCCCCAAAATACACCTTTCAGATATACTTTCAAAAGTTTACACAAGCAGAATATAAATTTAGACAGCATAGGCCCAAAATAGATAAACACAAGTTACTGTAGATAGTTGTTCTGGACAGGAAACTTCTGATATTGATAAAAAATACTGTGCTTCTTAAAGGGTAAATACTGCTCTTAGTCAAAAAATTAAAATAAATGTATAATTCTTAAGTGTGCAAACATCTATTTGTGCAAGGGTTTCTGAAGATGAGCTTATTTGCTGGAAATTAAGCTGTTAACCAACTGCTGCTCCTGTGAAACTTGAGAGATGCTTCTTCTCAAGATGACAAGAAATTACTAAAGAAATCTGCAGTTCTGACTACTGATTTCCTCCTTGATGCTAGCTAATCAGCAGAATGAAGGAGTGTGGGGGAGTCAGAGCTTTGTGAAGCTTGCTAGTTATTGTTTCTTAGGCAGGGAAGCAACACACACGCACACACATGCACATATGCACACACACACACACACACACACACACACACACACACACACACACACACACACACACACACACACACACACAAGCAATTATTGTTTTACATTGTGAGGCACTCATGCTAAACCAGATCAGTAAATGTTTAATAGTAATCAACACCAGCAGGGTCAGTCACTTTTATCCATGGGGGGCCGTTGTACCCATCAGTCACAGAAACTTTACTCAGCATGCAGACACACTCTGAGTTATATTAATTATAATTTAACAATGCCCACGAATAAATGCATAAATAAAATGCACAACTGCCATTTACTTTCATGCATAGCAGCATACCGCATCTTTCTCTAAAATAGATAACTTCATGTACATAAGCATCTCTAGGTGAAAGACATTATGAACTAAGTAATGTACTTCTACTTCTTGACAGAGCTGGAGCCAGTATTAGGTGATCTAGGCAGTCCACTGGTGAGGAGTGGGAGGGTGCAACATTAATTAAAATAAAAAAAAATGTAATTAAAATAAAAGTAATTTCCACCTCAACACATGCAAGGTACTGGGAGATTTGTAGCAGCAGTGTGTGTGTGTGTGTGTGTGTGTGTGTGTGTGTGTGTGTGTGTGTGTGTGTGTGTTTGTAATGCCCCTGGTAGAGAGGGACGTTTTGTTAATCAACTTGCTCAGGCCCAAACCTGCATCTTAGCTACAGGAAACAAGACCCATAATCCTCTACACTAATTACCAGTTGGTTGAACTGTTCTGAAATTTTTGTCATATATTGGTTCATGCATTTTGTTTCACTGCATAATGGAAAAAATGTTCAAAACTACACATTTTAAAGTGGACCCTAATAAATGTTGCTGTATTTAGCAAGAAAGATGTTAAATCAGGAAGTTCTTCAAATAACACATGCATTTTTTCATGGTCCTAAAATATTTCAAGGGGCCCATGGTTTGAAAACAGCCCAGGGACCAAGGTTCCTTTAATCTGCCAGATTCTGATGAAGTTTCCGGAGTGGAAATGAAAGCGCTCAATCAACCAGATTTCTTTTAAGATTCAATAAATTATTTTACTATTATCCGGTCGTTGACTGATCAGTTTTTGGTGTGCACTGCTACTACGAACTGTCTTTGTGGGACTGCCTTCATTGGGATCCTGTTTAAGCAGAGAAAGAACAGAAATGTATATACACTATTGTAACTGTTTAAATGTATATATTTTAACAGGGGAAACTGGAACACATTAGGTTAACTTGCAAAATTTCAGAAAAATGGTTGAAATTAAATGACTTTATTGCTGGGCCATAAAAAGATGTTATCTTACAGTTTCAGTGCAGTAACGGACACAATGTCTATACTAGGTATCTTTCTCTATTGTCTTTAAGGTGAAATAATTACTAGTTCTGAAATGTGTAGGAAGGTAATTGCTTTATGACTTCTAGGATCTGCCTAGATCTGAGGGAAAAGCTCTTGTCTGTGTATTTTCACAAGCAGATGCTAAATGCTACCAGCTGGCATCAATGGTTGCTTTGAGGCTGGGAAATGAAGTCAGATGACAAGAAATGATGTCATTCTGCAAGCTATCCCAGCAGTAATATTTGAGATATTAATTTGGGAGGTCTCTTTGAGTGAGATAGCATTCTGTATTTTGTCTTTGACCTGACACAATCCATTCACCACACATATGCCTTGTTATGAGTAAGTAAGTCTAGGGAAGAGTATAATTCTCTTAGATTCAGTCAGGAATACAGTGAGGCATAGTTTATATGTTTTTCTTTACTTATTTGAGACAGTCCTGCAATGTTGTTTTAAATATTTCCTGTGATTTTGAACTCTAATGTTACTGTATATATATTTAGTATTCTTTTGTTCTTTTATTAATTATTAAATATATTTAAACATTTCATTGTGGCTGATCTGTGTAGAGACATATTTATGTTCTGAGAGTATTTACATATTTATTTGGTGACGCTGTATAGGCCACTTCTAATAGCCGTACCATTGGTCAAACTACCATTTGTATTGATAGTAACATTACACAGTAAGATTGGACACCCTTTCTTAAGGGCATTATAGTAGCTGATAAAGAGTTGGCTTGTGGCAGTAATAGTCTTATAGTTTGGACAGAAAAGGGCATAGCTAGTAACCCTGTGCCAGCCTTTCTCAGGTGTGTGTGCGTGTGTGTGTGTGTGTGTGTGTGTGTGTGTGTGTGTGTGTGTGTGTGTGTGTGTGTGTGTAAAACAAATCTCCAAGAGTGTGTGTGTGTGTGTGTGTGTGTGTGTGTGTGTGTGTGTGTGTGTGTGTGTGTGTGTGTGTGTGTGTGTGTGTGTGTGTGTGTGTGTGTGTGTGTGTGTGTGTCAGCTACTTGGGCAGGGACATGAAGCACTGGTTGGACAGAGAGAGTGATGGAGGTCTTGGCTTGGCCACTCAGCTGAAATCTCAACTCTATAGCTGTGCCAGTAGAGTCTTACTGGTGATCTGGAGAAAGACGAAGAAACCAGCACCGGACTGGCTGTGGTCTCTGTGTGCTCTTAAGGGAAATTACACTTGATGCAGAGAGCTGCATATGGAAATACTGTGTGTGTACCTGTCATCCTCCCAATGTACATCTCCTATTGGTGATAGTGGTGAGGATTGAAGTTCCTTGATTACTGGGCCAGATGTGGGGCGTCACATTTCCTCTTGCTACTAAATTCATATTTTTTTCATTCAACCATTTCAAAACCTTATACAAATTTAATAATTTTTGTCTGGAATATTTTCCCATGGATTAACACAATATTGTCTTCTCATAATATTTTTTGTGCCATGTTTTCTATCTTCTTCCACTTCATCAGTCTTTATTTTTCACATTTATACCTTTTGTTTGTAATTTTCTATTTCATCATTAAAGCATTTTTTACTCTTTTATTACTTCTTATTGTTTCACACAATTCCTCATACTTACTCTTGCTACTAAATTCATATTTTTTTCATTAAGCAATTTCAAAACCTTATACAAATTTAATGATGCAGCATGTAGCATTGGATTAAGCATGCACAATCCCACTTCTTTGTTCATGAGTAATAAACCTCTTTTGACAGGGTTTAATCTAGATCCCCATATAAGGGAGACAAAATATTTCTATCAAAAACTTCTCATGGTTTCAAGGAATCATAACCATGCTTGATAAAGCTGCTTTCTTGCCTATTAGAACTGAATTAATCAAACTTACTTTGTTGTTTAAAGCTAATCTGTACATTTTTCATAAAAAACAAATGTTTCTCATTTTCTTTAATATTATATTGCATAACTTTCTATTACATTCTATTACATTTTATTACATTCTTTATCAAAATTTATCCCTAAAACAGATATTCCTTTCACAGAGAACTGTACACCTGCTATTTTTATGTATCACATTTCTTTGCATTTCTCTTTATTTAAAGTCATGCCTGTTTCCTATAAAAAATCAACCAAATAAATGATAACTTCTCTTATCCATTCTCTATTTTTAGTAGTTATCATAATATCATCTATGTACGACATCATAACTGGAATTTCAATATATGTATTAAATGTAAACTTTGCATTCTTCATTTTTGATTAATTTTATTGACCATTATATTCTTTTTATTTATTTTATTTATTTTATTTTTATTATTTTTATCGAACATTTGTTGACTGGGAAAGTCTGACTAGGCCAGAGCCTGTTTTCAGTGGAGGCCCAGGGAGAAATGCTCCAGACGCATGTTTTATATTCTTAACTAAAGCAAATAAAATGCATCTGTATCTTATATTGTTACTCGTGTCTATTTATCTTCTTAACCAACCATTCAATAAGACACTTACTTTATTATTGTTATATTGCATATTAATTATATCCCATAGCATATCATGTTATATTGAATCAAACTCTTTATTAATATAGCCTACCATGAGTTTTATATCTTCTTTCTTTTTCACAATATCATCCACTATTTCTGTTACTATCATTAATAGCTCTTGGCATCTTTTTCCTTTTATACTGTATACACTTTCCACCATTAAGAATTGCCTTATTCTCAAAGCTTTTTTTGTATTATTTTCATAAATATCTTACAGCCTGTATTTTAGCACTACTGGTCTCCAGTTTTTTTTTTTTTTGTATCTTCTTTTTCTCCCTTTTCATATACGTTTTAATATCCCACTACATTATTATTTATCATTTAGAACTTCTTTTAACAATTTATTAAATGCACATAATAAATAGATTTTCTGCCATTCTTCTAAATTTTTATACATTTCAAATTTGATTCCATCTGGTCCAGCTGCCAATTCTACATTTAACTATTTGAACACTTTTTCTAATTTATATTGCACTTTGTGTCTTTTTCTTACTAAAGATCTCTTCTCCATGTCTTACAACAATTTCCATAGTCTGTTGTTGATTGTTCTTTAAAGTACCTTCAGTATCTTTCATTTCTCTCATTACACTGCTATCCTCCTTCATTCTCTTACTTAAATATGGTGATACTTCTTCCTTGTAAAATATATCCTTGTTTATATAATAATTATTTAATTGTATTTTGATTTTTTTATAAATATTTTCTCTCTTTCATAATATTCTCTATTTTATTCTTTACATTCTCTAACACATCTCTTTATATTTTAATATATTTCTACATTTTCTAACACATTTCTTTATATTTTAATATATTCCTGCTTTTCTTTCTTTCTTAATTTCATCTGCTAGTGTAAATAACTATCTTTATATTTTCTTTGAAAAGTAATGCAACATTTAGATCAACTATTATAAAACACTTTCATAGTAATGCAATCCTTCCATAACTGAATGATTGCTTTCTCACCTTTTTCATTCCATTCCTTTTCGTTTTTTTCCTGTCTTTATACATTCTTCATTATGATATATTTTTGTCCATATTGCCAAATGATTTGAAGACCTGTTATAATAGTTTCTTCTTCTTCCATTATACATATTTTTTCTGATACTATAAAATATTCAGATTTTAAAGGACCCCTACTATATGTCCATGGTTATATACATACATACATACATACAAATATTTCAAGTATGGGCATTAATGCCCTTCTAGCCTAACAATATACCAAAACACTTGTTCTCATAATAAGTGTCCAGGCTGTTCTTAAAAATATCTAAACTAGTAATTGCTTTAATGTAATTTGGTAGTGTGTTCCATGCATCAGCTATTTTGTCAGAGAACCAATTAGTACACTTCTCATTCCTATAGAATCTTCTACATAGGTTGTCTGATGATTCTCTAGTACTTTTCTGATAACCCCAGATATTCTAAGAGGTAGTTGTCTCTAAATGCCCTATATATTTGAATAAGATCTCCTCTTAGATATATGTAAAAGACACTGTACAAGTTCAAATATTTTAGTCTTTCATAACTTAAATGTTCATATTCATGGATGACCTTGGTATATTTCCACTGTAATATTTCTAGTTTGCTTATGCTTGTTTTCTTATAGGGTTTCCATATTGTTATTCCATACTGAAGTTTGGGTCTAATGTAACTAACAAACAATGACTTAATTTTTGATTTCTTAGACTTTATAAATGTTTTTATACAGCCTATAGTTCTATAACTATCATTAGCCTATAGTTCTATAACTATCATTAACCAATTGGTTGATATGATTAGAAAAACTCATAGCTGAATCTACCCATATACCTTAAATGAGTCTACAGCTTCAATCACGGTGTGCTGTATTAAATATTCACCTTTCAATTTATGTCTCCCAAATCTTGTATGCTTAGTTTTTGATGTATTTATCAGCACATTATTCTCCTGGGCCCAAATGGTCAATTTAGTCAAGTTATTTTGCAGACATGCCTTATCTGTAACACATGTAATCAGTTTACCCAATTTCATATCATCTGCATATATACAGTAGAATACCCCAGATGGAACAGTTAGGTCTGAAAGCTATAATCTAAACAAGTAAGGGCCTAGGACAGACCCCTGTGGGCTACCCTGACTGTAACCAAGGGTTCCACCTGTCCAGTTGCTGTATGATACTTGCCATGTCCTATTTGTAAGCCATGCAGCTATCCATCTTATCAAGTGTACATCAATACCTAGCTATACTAATTTATTGATTAGTGTTTTGTGTATGAAATGCTGACGTTAAATCTTTATAAATTACATTCCAGCACAATTTTTCATTCATAGCTATTATTATATTGTTATAGAACATCATGTTACAGGTGGTAATAGATCTGTTTTCAACACTGCATGCTGATATATGGTTTTAAGTTCCAACCTATCCAGTTCTCACAATAACTTAGTCAACATTAACTTCTCCATTATTTTTCCACAGCATAAAAGTAGACAAGGTTCTACATGACTCTGGGGTTGTCCTACTCCCCTTTCCCTTGAAGACAGGTTTAATAAATGCATGTCTCCAATCCTGAAGAATCTGCCCATATTTATATGACCTGGTAAATAATAGATATAATGGTACTGTAAGTTCTTGCTTAAGTGTTCTCAGGTCATTGTCACTAATTCTGTCTCCTCCCTGTGCTTTGTTTGGATCCAGTTTGTGCAGTTGTTTTTTTTTTTAATCCATACAACCAATTTTCCACATTTCATTTTTTTCCATCATTTTTATCTCTTTTCTTCTTTTTCTTTTATTGCCCCTGAAATCACAATTAAAATCTTATGTAATTATAACATGCATATTTACAACTAATCCAATATCTTCTGAAATAAATTTTCCCTTTCTTTACACATCGCACAAGTGTAAATATCTATAATTCTATAGACCCTTTCTTACCATTTTAGATCTACAATTGTTAATTCTCCTATTTTCACTAATGCAACATCTAGACTCTTTACTTCTCTTTACATAATATTGCTGTACCTGACAATTGTTCATTCCCCATGTTTAGTATTAGTTCCCGGTGGCATATTTTTTGTATCTAAAGTCTTTCTTCATATGTCAGAAATGTCATATCTTCCAAAAATATATTTCAGCATCATATTTGTTACACCATTCTAAAATCCCTGTCTTTCTTGTTAAGTTTTTCATACTCTTTACATTAACTGAAAGAATCCTTAAATTGTTCCTTTCTCTGTTCCTTAATTTAAAGGATATCATCTTCCTCTTATACTGCTTTCTTTAAATTTATATGTTACCAATTTCATTTCTTCTTTACCTTTATATTAATACATTAAAATTTAATTTTTTCTGGCTTTTACTTGTTTATCAATGGAATTTTTCCCTCTTAGTACTTTCCAAATTATATCTTCTTCATCACTAGCTTCCAGTTCTACTTCTAATTCCTCTCCTTCATAATGTTTTTACTATCTCCCCTTTTCCTTCTAAGGTTTCATCTATTTATATCTCTTCTTCATTTCTTTTTTGCTCTTTATCATTAATCTGACTTATAGTATTTGGTTCATTCTCTTTTTCTTTACAATCCATCCATATATGTCCATATTTTACACTTATAATATTCAAGTTCATATTTCTTTGTTTTATGTCCTGTTTTACCGCAGACATATAACATTTGTTTATCATAGTTAATAACTAGATGCTCTTTCCCACAAAAAAACAAGTTTTTGATTGCAACCATATTTTACAATGCCTTTGTTGCCTTCAACATTTATAATAATTGGGATGTGTGTGATTTTTTTAGTTTCCATTTTAAAATTACATTACAGTCCCATCCCCCAGTCCATAAACTCGTATTATCATAAGCTTTTGAAATATCTATTACATCTTTACAAATATTCTTAACTGTTCTTTTAAAGTCTCTCATTCCACCTCAAAACTCGACATGTATTTTCTTTTTCCTCTCTCAGAAAGATGCTTTAATCACATATTCATTCCATGGATTATTATTCTTTCTTTTTTCATATTCACATAAAAACCTTCCCATACCTTGTCCAATTTAAAACATGTCACAAAATGCCTTTTTGTTAATCAAAATAAAAGTTCTTACCTCTTGTGTTTTCACTCCCAAGGGTAAAACTGCATTGTCCCATACCTCATATCTATTCATTTCCTGTCTCCTTTTGCTTTCTGTTATTACCATAAACCTTTTTGAAATGTCCTATTTTTTTTTCTTTTCCTTCTGCCCACCTTCTGTAGTTGCCACTGTTTCTGCATATGTTTTCTTCATTTGTACATTGGCTCTTTCCAATGTTATTTCTGCATCATCTTCTTGTATTTTTTCCATAATGTCACCACCCCCATGACACTTTATTCTCCGACTTGTTTTGATTAATCAAATCTTGCAGTAAGTCATCCCACAACCCTCCTATTGGAGTGTTGTAACTATACATTCCTCCCTGCTTAACTGTTCAGTTTGATCAAAAAGCTACTGCTGAAAAAGCATCTCCATATCTTCCACACCATCTGTATTATCTTTCATGGAGCTGGCATTCACCTCTGCTCCTTTTGCAGTATTCTGCATCTTGCACGCCATCCTCCAAGCTGCCACTGCATTAGGAATGGGATGTGCACACATACTCACAGCTAGCACTTCTGCAAAGGTCTATATCATTTAATCAAAAGCTTAATTGAGCAAATCACTAATTGTCGAACCCAATTAAGCGAAAGCTCAAATAAGCAAATGATCATTTAAGTGAAGACTTTCTTAGGGAAAAACATAGTTGTCCACCCACCGACCGGAACAAGCAAAACAAAATTTAAAACTCTGCAAAATGGGGGGCTTCACCCCCCCCCAACTAAATGTACCAACTCTGAGATCACACTACAGTGAGCAAAAGGTCAAATACCCAACGATGGCCAACCATGTCCTTTCCCTGGGAAAATTTTGTTTAAGCGATCGTTCGCTTGAGCTTTCGCTTAAGTCAGTTTGACAAATAGCGATTCGCTCAATTAAGCTTTTGATTAACTGATATAGACCCCTTCTGTGAGTACTGATCTCATGAGTAGGGGAAGTTCCCCAATGTCCTGGCCCCTGCACTGCTACAAAAGATGCTGTGTTATTTTAATATGCTAATGAATTGACCCTAAGCTAGTCTGACAGATCTCTATCGCTATAAACTCCAAGACCTTCCACAACAATCTTTATTGAGTAAAAGTTGACTAAATAATTCTCAGTTGCTACTAAATTCTAAAAAAGCTACATATGACAGAACAAGCAAACCACACAAAATTACCAGGTGTCATCATAGAAGACTAGCTGAAATTCAACCATGTATCCAATTAGTTAAAAAAAATCAAAACCTAGATACATTATACAGAGTAAAAAAAAAAAAAAGTATAGTCTCTACTTTCTTACAGCCATTTTTCTACTATGTTGATCCAATCTTCACTAACTTTAGTGTCTCACAACTGTCTAAACTTGAGGAATCTTATAACACCCAATACCTTAGCCCTCAGAGAATTAAACTGGTTGGAACCACCACATCACCTAGCTCTTTCTCAGTTAATTATAATTCACATACTTCCCAAAAGCCAGAAAATTGCTTATCCCATAACAACTTAATACAACTCTACTCCCCCAATAGAATTTTACACTCTAGAGAAAAATCATTAATTACTATAACCAACCATTAATACTCCAGGTGACTCTCTATATTCAAATAGTGTAGCTAAACTATGAATCCATATCCTACAACCACTGAAATCCACTCAGAATGCAAACTCTTTTAACTAAGACTTCATCTATCATATAGATGGATCTGCTCCTGTATATTTCCAATATAAATGTCATTCTGAATCCTATATTCTACAACTAGTATTCACCAACACCTGAATAGTTTTACTTACATTTTCCCAGCCATGTACGTAGTTTTGTGACATTGCTCACACCACCTCTATTTTTCTAATATAAACCTTATGATAGCTGTAGGTGTAATTATCTATGAACCTGCATTAAACCCCACATTTTAACTGTAATATTAACACTTCTTTAAGTTTTGTAAGCAGTAATCAAATGAACTATTATCTATTTGACAAACCCACTAATACACATCTTCAAATATTCAATGTTCAACATCTGTTAATGCATAAGTACCTTCTTTTATACTATAACTGTTTGCCTTTATTTCACATGACTGCAATCTAATTAGAAAATGTATGTCTAATTATTAATGTACAGGATCATAGGAGGTTACTAGGCTAAAGACCCTAGGGCCCTTTCAAGCCTAGCAAAGTTTTACCCTTATTGCCATGATCAGCACCTATCACCCCTGTCCAAGAGGAACACAGGTGGAACCCCCCCAAGGGTGAATTTACTGTTAACCATCCAATCATCTAGATTGCTTTTGAAGAGGGCCAATGAGGTGCTCTGCTTGACATGAAACGGGAGTCCATTCCAAAAGTGTGGTAACCTATGGGAGATAAATCTGTCCCTCCAACAGGTTCTATTAATGTCATACCAGGTTAAGGCCTTTAGAGCAAGTAACCCATGTACCATTTGACTTACGGATATGCAGCATTTCCAATAAAGTATGGTCAAAGATTGCATTCTATGCAAGGCAGAGATTGCCTCTGAGTAGTTTGTATGAAACAGAATGTGACAGTGATTTCAGATGATCCTCATAGGACAGATGCTGAAGACCTTGAATTTTCCTTGTGAGGTCCTTTGTGGTCTCTCCAATTGCTGCAGGTGCTTGGAAAGGTATATACCAAAAGGGGAATCCTAGTAAATTATTGGCCTGATGAGGGAAGAGTACAGGGAGATTATAACTTCTTTTTTTCTGGAGGCAATGCCCTTACTTATGAGATGAGCAATACAGAATGCCCTTCTTACCACTGTAGAGACATGGTGATCAAAGGGAAGGTTGCTGTCAACCTGTGTGCCTAGTTCTCTCACCAATGAGTTCATACTTAGGGGGTTGTTATTGATGTAGTAGTTAGCAGGAACATCGGTCTTACTGAAAGGGATTATAACACATTTTTTGCATTGAGTTTAAGGCCATGACATTAGCACCAATCATTTGTGTAAGACCCTCCTGTAGGATGTTGACATTGTTTGGAGATTCTGTGACTGCTCCCATACATGTCAAGCAGAGCGCCCCCTTGGCCCTCTTCAAAAGGAACCTTGACGATTGGATGGGAGAAAGGACATTCACCCTGGGGATCACGTCATTCGCCCTGCTAGACAGGGGTCCAGGGAAGTAAATAGTGTGGGAAGGAATAGCAAGGGAATTGTTATGGCTACGCTTGTATAGGCCCTAGGGCCAATAGCCTAGTACCAACATATGAACCTATGAACCTATAAGTTTGCAGACATCAACAAACTTTGTCAGCCACAGACCTTTAGTTTTAGCTTGTACTTCAGAGAAACAGTTTCCAAATAGCAGAGATCCCAGGACTGATCCCTGTGGAACACCACTAGTTATAGGACTGCTGTTGGAGGTGGATTCCCCTATTTTGATTATATGGGTTCTATCAGTGAGCCAGCTGGTGACCCATCTACAGATATAAGGGTTGATACCTAGCTGAGTGAGTTTGTCAATGATGCCTGAGTCGGGGATAGCGTCAAAAGCCTTGGCTAAGTCTAGGTAGGCTGTATGCACAGATTTCCCCTCATCAAGGGCCTTGATGACTGTCTCAAAGACGCCTACCAGGTTTAACAGGCATAATCTCCCTTTGACAAATCCAAATTGAGTAAGGTCAAGTGTTTGGAGATTACCTATATCTTTGTTGATAAGGTCCATGATGACAAACACCATGGCTTTGCAGATAAAGCTAGTCAGGCTAATAAGTCTATAGTTCCTTGGGTCACTGGAAGCATCACCTTGGTGCAAGGGGATAGCGGTGGCATTTTTCCATTCAGCTGGGATGAAGCCGGTGCTTAGACTGTGACTGAAAGGAGTACCCAATGGTGTTGCTAATTCTTGTTTAAGCCCATGTAGGACACAGCCTAGGATGTTATCAGGTCCCATAGATCTTGTGTTTTTGACCTTAGAGAGGGCATTCACGTCCTGCTCTTTAGAGATACAGGGTAGAGGACAGGTGGTAGGGATGTCATGGGGTACATGTGACAAGGACAGGCGAGTGAAGTTTTCCCAAAACCTGTCAGCTAAAAGGTTATTTATTTTATTTTATTTTACATTTGTTAACCGGGGAAGTCCAATTGAACACACGTCCATTTTCAGTGGAAGCCCGGGAAGAAAAGCTCCATAAAACACTAAGAATGTATACGTACAAGAATACAAATAGGCATACATAAGCAAGCATTAACAATTTCTAGGTAGTTTCAATAGTGAATGATGCATGCAAGAAAAACTTGTTACATTTTTTTTTTCACTACAAGAAGTTTGCTCGTTCTGTTCAGAACTTTACATGAGTTAAACAGGTCAACAGGTTTACTGGCACTGTAAAGGACTTATCATTGGAATAGTTGGATCATGATAGATTCCTAGCAACAGTGCAGAGTATGGATTAACCTGGGGAGTAGAATGAGCAAAGCCAGTTATTTAAGTAATGGGTTGTGAGGAGTTTTTTAAATTGGAGATAGGAGGTGATAGAAGTTAACTGGATTGGGAGTAAGTTCCAGATGTTGGCAATGGAGCAGGCAAAGAGAGATTTCCCAGTTTCATTTTTATGTTTGATGACACTGATGAGGTTTTGATTATTGGATTGTAAGGCTCTAGTGGTGGTATAGTGATGAATTAAGTGCTGAAGTGCTGTTTTTTTTATGGAAGGTAGTAGAGCTTCTGAGCTATTAAGAGTTGGTTGAGTAAGAGTAGTTGAGATAGCTCAAGCCAATTTAGTTGCTTGAGGGCAAGGCAGTGATGGGATCTGTGAGTAGCATCTGTGGCGAACTTGGCAATCTTGTTGTAACAAGATTCCATTTTGTTTAGTTCGCTGTGGCGAAGGTTGTTAAATATAGAGGATGCATAAAGGAGAATAGATAGGAGGCGAGTCCTTGCAATAGTGGCTTTGGTATGTTTGGTGATGAACTGTTTGTTCCTATAAAGAAGACCAAGGTTTTTGTTAACTTTCTTTATAGTTTGGGCTATGTGTATGTCGAATTTCAGATTATTGTCAATTTCAGCACCTAGCAGTTTAGTGTGTGTGGTTGGGTTGATCTTTATATTGTCTTTAGATGTTATGGTAAAGTCATTGTTTTAGAGGGTGAGATTTTCCAGGACTGAAGAGAATGAGTTTTGTCATTCTGGGATTAAGAATAAGTTTGATGTTAGTGAACCATGATTCTGCAAGGTTAAAGTTGTTTTGAGTTATGGTTTCTTTTAAGGTGGGGGCAGCACATATAATGGTGGTGTCATCTGCATATTGCACTACTGAGGCTGAGGCAGTCTGATTAGTAAAAAGTGAGAACAGCAAAGGACCAAGGATAGACCCTTGAGGGACACCTATGGCTACTGGTAGTATGGGGGACAGTTGGCCTTGCCATAGGACAGCTTGTTGATGGTCTGATAAATAGGTACTGAACCATGATATGGTGGAGGAGCTTATGTTAAGGGTAGACAGATTCTCTAAGAGTATAGTATGGTTAACCACATCAAAGGCTTTGGATAAGTCTACGAATATGGAGGATACGAATAGTCCTTTGTTTCTATGATGATTGACAATGTTAGTGAAAGAGAGCAGTGCTGTGATGGTGCTATGGGAAAGTCTAAAGCTTTGCTGTGATTTGGATAGTAGATAATTTTTTAGAAGGAACTGCATGAGTTGAGAATGAACAATTCTTTCCAATATTTTAGATAGAGAAGATAGAATTGTGATGGGGCGGTAGTTGGTTAGCTCAAGGGATTTTCCTCCTTTGTGCAGTGGTGTAATATGTGATATTTTCCATAAATAAGGTACTTTACATTCTGATATTGACCTATTTATTAGGCTGGACACTGGATAGGTTAGCAATGTCCACAGGCTCAGTATATGTGGTATCATTAACTACCAGTTCGGCACAAATCTGGCCTTTCCCTTTAGATTACAGATGTAACTAAGGAACTCCTTATGGTTGTCCTTAGTTGAGGAAGCTAATTTGGATTCATAGTTAGCTTTGGAGGGCTTCACAAGAAATCTTATTTTCTTGTTTAAGCTGGGGAGGGAGTGTTTCCAGTTTCGGGCTCGCTCCCTGTTACTGTTAGCAATTTCTTCCTCTTATTGTAAAGCCTGTTAGTGGTAGTTGTCTACCAGGCAGGTTTGCTCTTCCTTGAGGAGCTTGTTTTGGTCCTATCAAGTATGACCATGTTAATGTAGTTATACAGATATTTGTGTAAAGCATTTATGCAGAACTCAGCATAGTTGCCAGTTGCATCTGAGGGGGTAGGTGCAGTGAAGCTATCTATACCATCCCGTAAGAGGTTATAATCTGCCTTGGAGAAGGTTTTAGTTTAGTTGCTGCTGGGGGGGGCAGGTATGATAGTTACTTCTAATGAGACTGATCTGCGTGGTCAGATCTCACCAGGGAAAAGCCTCACAGTGGGAGTGCTACAGTGGTCCCCCATATTCATAAGCATCAGATCCAGGATATTGGCACCCTTTGTGGGGTTGTCACCCAGCTGGTCCAGGGCATTGGAATTAATGAAGTTGAGAAAGCTTTGGGCAAGTAAGTCTGCACATGAGTAATTTACCCAGTCAATAGATGGGCAGTTAAAGTCACCCAAAACCATGGTGTTCGGATGTATCTTGATAGACTCAAGTAGATCCAAATAGGCAGAGTGGGTGCCCTAATTCATGGAGGGGGTCCTGTAGCTGGCAATGACTTGACTAGGTGTCGTACCAACAGTTAATTGTACCTGAAGTATCTCCAGGGAATCATGCTGTCTAACCAATCTGGAGGTGTATTTACCTTTAATGAATATTGATACTCCACATCCTTTAGTTTTCATGCCTTCTGTTTGTGGTCTGAACGTGTGGAAGGAGATGTAGCCTGATATGGCTGTGGGTGCTCTCCACAACTGTGAACAGGTCTCAGTGACTGCGCAAATGTCTATATCTTCCAAGATGAGGACTGCTTCCAGTGAGTGCAGTTTCATGTTAAGACACCTAGCATTTAGCAGCATAACCTTGAGGTTTTTAGATGGAGTTTTTACGTCAGAAATTTTGTCCTTGAGAAACTGCCTAAAAGGGCACTATGAAGGTGGCAAGAACCTTGGGCAGTAGCCAAAATCCCAGGGGTGACAAATGAAGACCATCTCTGGTCTGTTGATCATGTCATCCCAGGCTGACAGATACTGTATCCCCTTAGAATGACACAGAAAACTAAGCCAATTATTAATCATTTTCTTTTTATATTGAGGCATCATTCTAGGTGAAGGTAAAATGCTGCTTAAGGCTAGAGACATACCAGCCTAAGACACATAGTCCAAACACTCAGTAATGTCTCTCTTCATATAGTCCAGAGAGGTACGTCTCAAGTCATTCACACCAGCATGGACTATCACAGTGTCATAACAGTATCTGTTGCTGAGAGACCTGAGTGAAAGTGTGATATGGCGGATCCAGGCAGGTGACAGTCAGCTGACAGTGACCTTCTCCTTATCCAGCCTGGTGAGAGGGACATCTGTCTGTCTCACAATGGAATCACCTATGACTAATATGTAAGGTTTTGTGTTTGGCCTAAAGGACTTGACATGTGAGAAACTGGCATGTGAGCTATTATGTGTATTATGTTCTGCAGAGGAGGTATTATGTGTAGCATGCTTGTGTTTGTGTCTGGGAGGTCTCTGGTGTTTAGGTATGATTCTGGTAAGGACCATTACATATGTAGGTATGTGTGATGTGGGTTTGGGTGGAGTAGGAGATGAGATGTGGACGCTGACAATCCACTCATTGTCATTTGTGCTGACTGGTGTATGAGAGAGCGTTAATCAAGGTTCTTAATATAGTTGCAGCTCTCACATGTTGAGTTTGTGTGGCCTAGGAGTGGAGGGTTGTCGGCGAACATGAGGCAGTTACTACACTGTTTAAGGATGCCCATATCAACCAAGCTGGCTGGAGAAACTGTGGGAAATTGTATTCCATAGTGTTAGGTCATGAAGAGAGGTTGCACTTAGGAATGACTAGTGGGTGAGAGGTGTGTTGGTACCTCTGATACTAGGCTTAATGTTCAACCTGACAGTAGAGTTGAGCCACGAAAAACCTCTGGAGGACCACAAGCAAAGTGCTAAAGGAAAATTTAGCATGAAAAATGTTTGTGACTATAACCACTAAAGGTAATGGCAGTGCACAATAGTGTGCTACGCACACAAAAGAGCAGATGCAGGGCTTAAATAAAACAATAACTAACCCTTTTAACTCAAGCTAGCCAATAAGAACACACTCTCTGAGCTCTAGTTTAATCATCTTCGATTAGGTAGGACCCAGACAGCACTCTTCTCCCAAAAGGATGCAGAAGGGCCTTCTCCAACAAAGATGGCTTGAATTTAATGCTCAGAAGTTACAAAACAAACCCAGAAACAGCAAACTTGGAACTGGGCCATGCTACAGCCAAACTAGTACAGTATGCAGTAAAATGTGGCCAAAAACAGTTCCGACAATTCAGACAGTAGAATGCAAATACAAATTAAAAGTGCAATATAAGAGCAAAAGCAGACACTTATAGTTAGTTGGAAGCAACAGATGCCTCAGATCTTTCAGCATCTCAGTGAAGAGCTGGTTTTAGTGCTCAAGTGAAATAAGACAGTCTAGATTCCGTAAGACTGAGTGTAGCCTATGCTAAAAAGTACAGAGGTATTAGAAATAGAAAGTTCATAAAATCAGTCACAACAGCAAAAAAAAAAAAAAAACAGTATAAATAAAGTAGCAATTCAGTAGAATACTGTTCTCAATTTAATCAGGCTACTAACAAACAGTAATAAATGTGGTAGAATAAATGCAATTGAACACTTTTAAGAAAAAGCAGCAAAGGAAAAATAAAGTAATAAAGTAGGAAAACAGTATAAATACAGTCAGATAGTGTAAAAGCAGCTGAATAGAGTGCATTTTTTGTCAAGTTGAAAGGGTGGAAAGAGAAGATAATTCAAGTTCATGTAAATTACTGAACGTCTGTTGATATGTGTTACTAAATGTCTGTTTAAAAATGTTTGTAATATGTTGGATCTCTTCTCCCTGAACATACACCGAAAAGGGCTTTGAGGCTAAACCCAGTTGGACAAACCTGGTAAAGAAAAATATAGATAAACAGATAAATAGACAGACAGATAGATGAAGAGACAGACAGATAAATAGTGACAATAACGAGCATCACTATTTGTTAGCTGGGTAAGTACACTGGGTTGAAGGACCCCTTGCAGACACAACCCAAGCCAAGAAGGCACACTTGCATTAATAATATTCATGCTTGAAATATGAATTATCTTAAATCAGTACTATTACATCACGTGTATCGGCAATAGCTTATAAATGACAAGGCTGCTGTAACATCCATTTTTACAAAATAATCTAGTAAGGCATTATATTCCATAGAAAAGCATACAAGCATAGTAAAGAAAAGAGCACTGCAAGTATTATAAAATCTAGTAGTACTAAACAGCAGTAGAATATAAAGTATTATAAAATCTAGTAGTACTAAATAGCAGTAGAATATAAAGTATTATAAAATCTAGTAGTACTAAATAGCAGTAGAATATAAAGTATTATAAAATCTAGTAGTACTAAATAGCACTAGAATATAAAGTAGGTAAGAAGAATATTTATTTATTGACATTTGTTTACCGGGAAAGTCCACTGGGCCATGAAGAGCCATTTTCAGTGGAGGCCAGGGGAAAAAAACTCCAGGACAAAATAACAGTATAAAATACATGTTTACAAAGCATTATAACATAATCGGCAAAAAAGCAAAGAAAAAATCCAGAGTATCCATAGGATCAAGTTAAAATAAGCAAATAAATACATATTTACAAAGTATCATGACATAATCAGCAAAAAAATAGAAGAAATCCAGAGTATCTACAGGAGCAAATTAAAAATGAGTAAAATCCACCAGAATCAGGTAGACAAATGGTACAGAATTTGTGCCTCTAGTAGTTAAATTGAGGATAATATACAGATGAGAGCAGAATGAAATACAGACTATCAATGGCAATTCAAAATAGTGATAAAGAGATTAAGGTTAATAGCAGGAGGGAAACAAATTAGTACAATGCAGTCAATAAGAGTGGAGAAAAAGTTAATTTTAGGCATTTTCTATTACAGATATAGTGCAAGAGATAGAGTGGTTAGAGAGGCTAGATAGTGTAGGCACAATACAGGGTAGTTAGATTGACTGGAAAACATAGAAGCAATGTTGAGACTGATACAGAGAGAGAGAGGCAGGTAATGGCTTCAAAGGTAATAGGAGGTACATTAGTGCAGTTACATATCCATTTAGAAAGGAGATGATTATGAAGGGCAGCTATGAAGTTAGAGGGATGCTGTTCACTATGTATAGAGGAGGGAAGGTTATTGCATAATCTGGCAATGAACCAGGAGTATAGGAGTTTTCCTGCAGGTAGATTTGGTTTATGAATTTGGAGTAAGTGTTGGTGTTCTGATCATAAAGGACTAAGAGGGGAGTAGTGGGCAAATAAGGAACTGAGAGCAGGGCAGTCTAATGGTTTATGACTAAGTTTATGCGAGGTGGTTAGTTTTATGAGTAATAGGTAATGAGGGAATTCTAGCCATTGTAGTTTCCTTAGGGCTATGCAATAATGGAAGGAGTTGTGACTGCCTGTAGCGAATTTGGCAATCTTATTGTAGCAGGTTTCAAGTAAGACTGTAAGTTAATTAACAATGGTACACCATAGGTCAAAGATGGTAGTAGGTAGATGAGAGTAAGAGCTTGTTTAGTTGGTAAGGAGAGAAACCTGTTATGCCTGTACAGTAGCCCTATTTTTTTTTGTGAATTTTGTTGATATTTGACTGGAGTGCAGGTTGAACTTTAGGTTTTCATCTATTATGACTCCTAATAATTTAGTATTGGCTACTAATTCAATTGCTTTAGAGTTTAGTGAGATTATATTAAAACTTTCTTTATTGAGAATAGTATTTCTTTTGGGGTAAATAGCATAAAGCTTATTTTTTTTTTTTTAGCATTAAGAGAGAAATGTTTTTGTGGAGCCAGGATTCTACAGTAGAGAATGCTGTTTGGATTATTTGTTGTAGATTGTCTGGGTTGGGAGCAGAGCAGATGATGGTCATGTCATATGCATACTGGACTAGGGAGGTGTTTGGAATAGCTTGGTGTAGATTATTTATGAATATATTAAACAGAAGAGGTCCTACAATTGAGCCTTGTGGAATGCCTGTAGTGTTGTGAAGGTAGAGAGAAATAGAGTTTTGCCATTTGATAGCATGTTGCCTGTCTGAGAGATAGCTCTTAACCAGTTAAGTGATTGAGAGGATAATCCTATGGATGTAGGTTGAGACAGGAGAATGGTGTGGGAGATAGTATCAAATGCTTTTGATCGATCCAGAAAGAGAGGTGATACTGTATGGCCTGAGTCATGGGCTTTGTTGATTATATCTAGGAAGGAGAGCAGAGTAGTAGATGTGCTGTGTCCTGGACAAAATCCATGTTGGGTTGGGGAGATGATGTTGTTATTTAGAAGGTAATGAATAAGTTGTTTTTGAACACATTTTTGTAGAATTTTTGAGATTGGGGATAGAATAGCAATGGGTTGAAAGTTTGAGATGTCAGAGGATGGGCAAACTTTATGGAGTGGGAGGATTATAGCTTTTCTCCAAAGGCAAGGGACATGGGATTTCTGGATAGACCTGTTGATAAGGATACTTATTGGGTAGGCTACTTAGTCAGCTGCAATCTTAAGGAATTAGGCAGGAATATTGTCAGCAGAATTAGAACAGGGCTTTAGATGCTGAAGGAGTTTTTTTTTTATGTAGGATGTGGAGATGGGGGAGAGATTACATTCTAGAAGGTGAGGTTCCTTGATAGAGTTTTGGGTAATGATATTTGGGTTGGAGAGATTATATAGTGGCGGGAGAGAAGAGTTGGGTATAGGGAAGTGGTTGGATGCTAGAGCTGAATAGAAGGAGGTTGTAAGATTGGCTATAGTATCAATAAAGTAGGAGTTGAATTTAGAGGTGATAAGGTCAGGTTGCATGTTAGGGTATGGGCATGTATTAGATCTGGTACCAGGGTGTAAGAGATTATTAATAGAAACCAGAAAAGTTTAGGGTTAGTTTTCCTGTTTGTTTGTAAATTCCAGAAGTACTGTTGCTTGTCTTTGCAGTTAAGTTTTTTGGCTTGGTTTCTAAGCTGTTTATAATGGATAAGGTTGGGAGGATTTTTGGATTTGAGCCAGCATTTCCAGGCTTTGTCCCTATTTTTCATAATTTCTCTGGTAGATTTAAATAGCCATAGGGCATGGTTAGATTTGATTCTCTTGGGTCTAGTAGGAGCTAAACTGTGAAGGATATTTAGAAAGGAATTATTGAAGTAAAGGAGGGCATCATCTAGAGAGAGAGAGAGTTTTAAGAGGATACTGTTGAAGGTCTGAGGACAGAATTTGATATAGTTCTTGTATTACTCTGATGCTATGGACTTTTGATATGGGTGAGCAGTTTCGAATAGGATCTTGACATTTTGAAAATGTGGAATGGGGTCAGTAAAAGGGGCAATATTGAGCGTATTGGGATAAATTAGGGAACCACCACCTCCTCTTTTATGTTGTCTGTCTGCTGTAATTACATTGAAATTGGGGGAAGAAAGTCTGAGTCCTGAATGGAAGGTTTTAACCAGGTCTCAGTAGCAGCTAGGATGTGAGTTCTATTTTGGGTAAGCCAATCATGCAACTCGGAAGATGCTTAGAAAGTTTAAATTGGTTAAGTGGAGACATTTAGAAGATTTAGGAGTGTGGCATTGTTGAGATGAAAGTGGAGTATGGGGCCCTGGGTTGGGGATAAATGTCACCAGAGAGTAATAGGGAAGAACAGATGGAATATAGTCTGCAGGTTGAGTCTGATAGTTTAGAGAGAAAGAGAGGAAGCAGGTATTCTAGAAAATTTCTTTTATAGTGTAGGGAATAGTTAGAATGGAAAAATATGGGTTTTCTACAGAGAAGAGGAGTTGAGTTGTAGAGGCTAGAGCTGATGCTAGAGTAAGAGACAGCAGTGGAGCCATTTTTTGGAGTTGTGAAGTTAAGATAGGTAGGGAGTAAGCGCTTAATGCTGCAAGGTTTAAAAGTAGAGGAAAACTAACAATTAAAGGGAGGAGGTATATAAACTGTAGGGTAAAAGAAGACATTGTGGTGGGATGCAGTTAGGCAAGGGTGTAGGACCTAGCTAATTAGGAATGAGTAGGAGATTATGTAATTAGTTAATGAGTGAGTGGGTGTGAAGTGGGAGTGGCTAGTAGAGTATAAAGCAAATGAAAGAGGGGTGGGTGGGAATGGGGGTAGGGTAGGGGAGCAAAGTGAGCCTGGAGTGAAGCAGAGGGTGAACGGAACAGGGCTACACCTTGTTGAAGTCTTAGGCCTGCAAATAACAATGTGGGAAAAACTCTAGTAAGTCCAGAGTCTCTTGTATTGTATTATATATACCAGTCGGACCCAAACCTAGCTGGAAGAAAAGAAACAGTGATGTTATTATGCAACAGCACTGTATTTGGTATAAAAGACTAGAGCAGAGGGTATGGAGAAAAGAGAAGGGAGGGGAAAGACTGGTTGCCCCCTGGCTATGTGCAGCTCAGTGATTAAAGGAAGTGGATGCTAAGAGGTTACAATAACACTGTAGATGGAAATAGCATTCAACTAATATAAAAGCACATACATAAATTTAGTTATAAATGTGGCCAGTTCCACTTTCTGCTGTAGTGCTGGCATTACTTTGAAGGCAAGAGTCAGGATAATTAAAACCATCCAAATTGCTTTTAGTGTTGAAATTCCAGAAAGGATAGAAGGGGTTACCACCCATAAAAGAGGGGAAGAGCAAGGAGGGTCAAAACAATGCAAGTAAAATGTAGCAACTGTCTTGATAGTTTTGTGAGAAGAGAGAATAACATGTAAGGAAGTGAAAATTTATAAAGAGAAAGCAGGTTAGAAGCAAGAGGAAATAATAATCAGGAAAGGATATAATGCAAGAATGCAGTGAAGTTGGTTAAAGAAGTACACAGAGGTTTAATGGTTTAGTGTAGAGTCTGAGTAGGTTAGCAGAGAAAGATTTGGTGAGGACTAAATGAACAGAACAAGTCAGAAAAGAGGGGAGAGATTGTTAGTACAATACATTCACAAAAAATGTGGGGAATACAACAAGTGGTTGAAACAGATTACAAAAGAAAAATCTGCATATATTATGTGCTCTAAATAAAAGCAGTGTATAGCACAAAAATATGATTTGCATATATATTACAGTCTGCATTCAGTACAGTCTCTGTAATTAGGGTGAAAGTCTCTTATTGAATTAGGTAAACATTCATGAACTAATGAGCCAATATTCTAAACAAAGGTGCTTGTCACTCACTAGTTCAGAATAGCATCCAAAAACACTCAAGGAGTAGATACAGGCAAAGCTAGATAACTAGGCTAGTTTTTCAATAATTAATGAATTAATTAGAAAAAGAAACAATTTAAGGCGCTGATATAGCTGTCGCTAAAAATGACATTACCAAAAACACATAAGATACAATCAACGCAAGGTAACTAGGCTAGTTTTTCATTAATGTAATGAATTAGTTAGGAACAGAAACAATTTGAGGCACTGAAATAGCTGTTGCTAAACAACTACATTACCAAAAACACAAGATGCAGATACAATCAACTCTAGATAACTAGGCCAGGTTTCCATTAATGTAGTGAATTAATTAAAAAAGAAACAGTCTGAGATGCTGATATAGCTGATGCTAAACAACTACACCTTTTAAGAGTCGCTTTTCTGGGCTGTCACATGCCAGAATTATTGCTAGGCGATTACATACAAGTCAAGCAACAACTGGTGATACATAGGGTCTATATTGGATGCACGAAAAGACTTTGGCGTGAACGCTCACATGAGCAAAAATGCCGAGAATCGAAACTGTGATTGTGGGGTCGTGTTACAGTGAGGAGTGGAATATTTGCCCTTTCCTCACTGTAGTGTGACCTCGGAGTTGAAATATATAGTTAGTGGGGTGTCTAGCAACTTCGATTACCAGCATTTACACTCATGTGAGCATTCACGGTAAAGTCTTTCTGGTTTTATAATATAGACCCGATACATACACTAATTGAATACTACAATGAAATTTGCAGCATAAAGTGTACAAACTAGTATTTGTACTATTATGACTCACTAACAACTGGGTATCCACTGCCGCTGGTCAGCTATATTAAGTGTGCAACAGTTAGAATTGCAATGTTTGGTACCCATTCATTTAAATATGCAGCATATTCCAAAATAGACCTGAAATCTGATAAAGTTACATGCATTGAACAGTGCTGGATGGCCAACTATAGGGTAAGCTTAATAAACAAGGAAATGCCCTGGTTGCTATTAAAAAAACAGTTGGCAAAAACAGTAAAAAATGCGCAGATTACCTTATATTAACAAGTGTTCAATAAAAGAATACAAGTTAGCCCCAAAATCAGGGAGTGCATATCCCAGTGACCAGTAGCTCTCACAGAAGGTAAGCAGGAAAAGAAAATGGCGTGGAATGCCAGGGATACTTTTTGAATTCTGCTAGGGATGATGGGAGCAGGCCGCACAGGTATGAGTGCAAGTAACATTGGAAAAGCCCATGAGAAGACAAAAGTAGTATCAATAGTGCAGCAGGTGATAATATATACCTTACTGAAGTCTTAGGCCTGCAAAAAAACAATGTGGGAAAACTCTAGTAAGTCCAGAGTCTCTTGTATTGTATTATATATACCAGTCGGACCCAAACCTAGCTGGTAGGAAATAAACAGTGATGTTATTATGGGACAGCAATATAACTGGTAGAAAAGGCTAGAACAGAGGGTATGGAGAAAAGAGATGGGAGGGGAGAGACTGGGAGAGATAAAAGAGCACATCTGAAAAGCAAAGCATGGAATGCTAAATTGAAGTTACTTGTTACACCAGGTAAAGTGTGATACTGACTAGAAGAATATGGAGAGGAAAGAATGTTCACAAAAATGCACATTTGAAAAACAAAGTATGGGATGCCAAGTTGAAATATTAATTGTGATGCTAGGTAACATATAAAACTCTATAGAGAAGTGTTAATTTAGAAGAGAAGTGTGCATGTATGTGTAAGCACTAGGCTTACCAGAAGATATCCATACAAGGGGTAAAATCATGGAAAATAGATAACACTGAAAAGACAATAGTTACTGAAAAGACAGAGAGAGAGTGAGTGAGAGAGAGAGAGAGAGAGAGAGAGAGAGATGAAATATAATCAACTGGGGATCACATTAATGCTCCCTTGTGAGTCAAACTGCTGCTGCCTTCTGAGCACTTTGTAAAGAAGGGAAAATGACAAATGCAAAGCAAACAGAGACATCTAAAAACACTTACAGTACCAAAAGGTAGAGTAATTACTGCACAGAACAATGAAGTAGCTATCACTATAACAATGTTGCTAACTCAGGCAAGCTACCCTTTTACTACTAAGTGAAGCACAGCATTGGCTTAAGTTATAAAGATCCTGAAATTTGCATGTCCCCCACAAACTGTACCCCTGGTAATATTAAGGATGAGCAGTATGGTAGCTTAGTGGTTTTAGATCTCTGCCTCATAGTGTCGGGTTAAGGAAATTCAGTTTTGACTTCTGGCCATTGTCTGTATAGAGGCTGCATGACATCCCTCTGCTAATGTAGGTTTCTCCATGGGTAATCTGGCTTCCTCCCAAAAATAAGTTGGCTGACTTAGCTACTTAGAAAAGGAAATGCCAAATGTCTTCATTTACTGTTGCTCTTATGGACTGGATCATGGAAAAAAAGGGGTTGCGATGCAGCAGTTCACTTACCTAGTTAACAAATGGCAAAACAAATTCACTTTATAATCTCAAAATACTGAAGTCTCGAATTTCAGTATCTGGAGACTGTAAAGCCAAAAATTCAAAATACCGAACCTCAAAGGTGTGAAATTCAAAATCGCGAATTTTAAATGCACCCTCCACCACACAAACACACATACAACTTCCTCCCCACACTACAACAAACAAACAAAACACACACAAACAATACAAATACACAAACCTACCCTACACACCCCCGCTACTTATATATACTAACTCTGAGGTCGCAGTAAAAAGACAAAGACACTAAACCCACACAAACACACTCTACATTCCCCTCGCACAAACACACATCACATACATACAAACACCACCATTCTCAGCACTCACACTCTTGCCTACATACCGTAACCTAAACCTACAACTTCCCAAAACACTAACATACACTAAAATCCCTACCCAAAACCCTTAAAATATAAACACTTACCTGAATCTCCAGCTATCCATTAACACAGTGCACCACCACAACCGCTGATTCACCATTTCTGGATTTGATTATGTGGACTTTCACTCAACTGGGCTTTAGATATTTTAGTCTCGAGATACTGAAATTTGAGATTTCAGTATTTCAAGAATGTGAAGTGCACACGGCAAAACATACCAGGCCGCATGTATGTCTCCTGACTATATACTGCACAGCTTTCTTTGGTGAAGCAGTATATTAGACAATGACTTTACTTGATTATATTTCTATATTTTTCTGTAGCAGTATATTAAATAATGACTTTTTTTATCTGTTGTTTTCTAGCAGATGAAAATTACAGTGTGTACTTGTATGGTAGCAATTGCACACACATTTCATTGTTGATTCACAACAGCTTGTAACTAAATTCTTTTAACAGGTTTAAAAGTTGAGATTAATCTGTACTGCTAGTTGTTTTTTTTTTTTTTCCATTACTAGTGCATCCATTCAAGTCTCAAGTGGTTATTTTTCTTTTTCTAATCAGTTGCTGGATGTTTCTGAGTTATAAAGCAAGCACATTTTTGGAGCATTTCTAGAATGAAACAAGTCAGTTTGAGCTGAAAGCCTCTGAAATGTGCTACAGCATATTCTTCTTGGTATAAATGTTGTGCAAACCCATTCTTACTCAAAGGTCTTTGCCATTCATTTACTTTTTTAAATGCTAAACGGATTGACTAAATCTGCAGCAAAATAAATTAATAAGATATTCTCCTTCTTCTGATTCATGGTCTGCCTCCTGCCTCTGAAAGACTGGAATAAAACCAAGGGGCACAGAGGTATAGACTACAGCAGCAGCACCAGTACTCCCAAACCAAATCCAACTTATCCAAAATTGGAGTCCAAAAAATTAAAATATTGATCAGGCAGATGAAACCATGAGTGACCCGATAAAATCAAATTTATTTATTTTATTTATCTGACATTTGGTAACCAGGAAAGTCTGACTGGGTAAACAATTACCCATTTTCAGTGGAGAAACATTCAACAAAAAGGAGAACTAACCAGGTGAACCTCCAAAAACCAAAACACACACAACCAATTCACCCGGAAAGCCAAACAAGAAAGCTCTGAAGTTAAAAAAACACAATGCTTATTGATAGAAATATAGCAAATAGCTTGGTGTGTGAAACAACGTCAATTGCAGTATTCTTAAGTGAAGTAATTGTAAAGTTGGAGTTATCAATGGTAAATTGCTTGGGAAAGAATAGGATTTTTTTTTTGTAGGATTTAGTAGGAGATGATTGAGCAGCCGCGGTGGTGCAGCAGTTAGTGTTGCCACCTCACAACAAGAGGTTCTCCGGTTCAATTCTCGGCTGGGGTGCCTTCTGTGTGGAGTCTCCATGTCCTCCCTGTGGTCATGTGGGTTTCCTCCAGGTGCTCCAGTTTCCTCCCATATCCCAAAGACATGCTGTAGGTGGATTGGACACTCTAAATTGGCCCTAGGAGTGTGTGCATATGTGTACCTTCTGTGGAAGGTTGGGCGCCGGGCTGGCAACTCAACACTGTAAAACTCCACTGCCAATCATGAGAGGACAGGTAATCCACTGTGGTGACCCCTAACTGGGAAAAGCCAGAAGAAGAAGAAGTAGGATATGATTGTTGGAGAGTCAGACCTCAATGGAATTGAATGCATCTTCTGTTATATTTTGAAGTTGGGTAAGATTATTAGAAGAGCAGACTGAAGTAGAGTCATCAGCATATTAAATAAGGGTTGCTTGTTTAGAGGAAGCAAGAAGATTGTTAATAAAAATGTTGAAGAGGAAAGGACCCAGAATAGAGCCTTGTGGTACACCAGGGCTGGCTGATAAATAAAGAGAGAAATTGGAATTCCATTTAACCGATTGACATCTGTTGGAGAGATAACTAGCGAATCATTGTAAGGTAGTTTCAGTTAAGCCAAGAGAGAATAATTGGGATAAAAGGTAAGGATGAGAGGCAGTGTCAAAAGCTTTAGACAGATCCAAACATAGAAATGAGACAGTTTCCTGTATCTTGAGCTTCATTGACTGTGTCAGTGTAGGATAATAGAGCAGTGGTAGTACTATGTGTGGGTCTGAATCCATGTTGGGTAGGAGGAAGACGTTTATTGTCAAGCAGGCATTGATGAAATTGTTTGTAGATTCATTTTTCTAGAATTTTGGAAAGAGGAGATAGTACAGTAATAGGCCTGTAGGCCTAGTTAGATATATCTGTGGAATGTCGCATTTGTATAGAGGAAGGATGAAGAACTTTTTCCACAGCAGAGGGACATAGACTTCTTTAATAAATCTGTTAATGAGTCTAGAAGCTGGGTAAGCTATTGAGTCAGCTATCATTTTAGATATTCACTAGGAAGATTATCAAAAGAAGGGGAGCAAGGTTTGAGTTTGCTCAGTAGGGACTTAATAAAAGATGTAGGGACTGGTTTTAGGGAAAGCTTGGACAGGGAGCTACTAGGAGGATGAGAGAAGGTAGCAGGTGTGGCTGAGAAATTGTTAGTAATAGAATCTATGTGATTGATGAAATGAGTTAAACTTGAAATGCTATATCAGAAGAGGTACAGTCACTGGAGGGTTGTGAGGAAGAATTAATTCCAGGGTGTAAAATTTTATTTATAGATTTCCAGATTTTTTTTCTTTTGGACTAGTTTTGTTGTGATTTTGTGGATTTGAATAGAATTGTTTTTTATCTTTAAAAAGAAAACCACAAGTAATGGTGAAGCACTGTGTCACACAAAAAAGACTTTAATCTACTGGTTTAGCATTTCAGCCCAAAAATTAGGCCTTTATCAGAACAAACTGTTAAAAAACTGTTTGTGTTTTTTATCTTTGTTCACTTGTTTCTTTACTAGATTACACAATTCTCTATACTGTTGTAGGTTTTCTTGTGAATTCTCTTTCAAGTAGTGCAACATAAAGGAATTAGAGCTTTTGTCTGACTTCCAGTACTTCTACAGTCAGAACAGCATTACTATACTTTCTTTAGTATTTAGTTGTATATTGCTTGTGTGATATTTCTTATATGAATTGATTTAAGTTCTCTTTGAATTCTTTGGTTACTGATTTTGATTATTCTTTTTCTTTTATAATTTTTTATTCGGTTGAAGCTAAATATGGATCCTTTAAATTCCTTTGTAACAACTGATAGAGCAGATATTACTGTGTTAGAAAATGAAGATTCTGCAGATCTGGTCAGAAAAGATATTCTTGTAATTGATGTTTCAATTATTAGAGGAATTGATACTTACACTTGCAGAGAAGATAATGAAAACTGAATAGTATTATGCTTGCCAGCAGTAAAAATAGAAGATGTGAGATAAGGAATGCCATAATGTAACAAAGTACGGATCTGTTTTTATTCATGTTGGTAAAAATGATCTCATCTGCAAGGGCTCTCTGACTGTTAGTAGGGAACTTACAGCCTTCTTAGATAGTATAGCTTATACTGGTGTTAGGACATATTTTTCACAAATCACATATAAAATGAATAGTCATGTCACCGTGAATGAAAAGATTTTTGGGGTAAATGCGTACATGAAAAAAATGTCCCATTTAGTAAAAAAATGGAAATCTGTAGAGCATCCAAGCCTAGTTTTGGGTATTCAGGTGTTCAGACAGGATGGCATGCATTTGTGAAGACCAGGGAAGAAAAGTTTTGCAGCAGGCATTTTGCAATATTTGACAGACTCTAGGCAGGATTTTTGCCAGGTCAAAAATTTAACAGTTCACAGATAGCAACATTTGATGTATCTCTAATGGTTTTTAATGCTAGGAGCATTAATAATAAAGTTTTTTTATTGGAAAATTGTCTAAGTTTACACAAGACTGATACTGTTATTGTTTGCAAAACATAGTTAAACAATGACTAGAAACCAGTTCTGTCAGGGTATAAATGTTTTCACTTTAACAGACATTCTAACAAAAAAAATCAGGTGGAGGTGTTATAACATAGGATCATAGGATCATAGCAAGTTACTAGGCTACTGGCCCTGATGCCCTTATAAGCCTAGCCAATAAATTAGCTTATGTTTCCACAAGTCAGCACCTGATGCCCCTGTCCAGGAGGGACACAGGTGGAATCCCAGGAGTGTATTTCCTATTTCCCATCCAATCATCCAAGTTCCTCTTAACGAGGGATAATGAAGGACTCTGCTTGACATGGAGAGGGAGTCTATTCCACAGATGGGGGAGTCTCTGGGAGACAACTCTGTCCCACCAGGAAGTCCTATTGATGTCCCAGTCCAAGTTGAGGTTTTGCATGCGGGTCACACGAGTGAAGTTTGGCTTGCGGATATGAAGCAATTTCATCAAGGTGGGGTCAGAGATTGCTCTGTATGCCAGACATAGATCACCTTCGAGGAGACTGCATGAGATGGAGTAGAGGGACAGGGTTTTTAGCCTATCCATGTAGGATAGATTTTGAAGTCCTGGTTTCTCCTGGTCAGGAACCTCTGTGGTCTCTCTAGTTGATGCATGTGCTTCACTAGGTAAACGCTGAAAGGGACGTTATACTCAATGATGGGCTCGATAAGGGAGGAATACAGAGAAGTTATGACTTCCTTGTTCCTGGAAGAAACACCCTTACTAATGAGGTGAGCCATGTAGAAAGGTCTCCTTACAATGGAGGCAATGTGGTGGTCAAAAGTTATATTACTGTCAACTTGGGTGCATAGGTCCCTCACAACTGCTTGCGTGCTTAGGACGATGTTATTAATGTGATAATTTTTCATATAGCTCTCAACCTATCAGGAACAAATTTCAACAGAATCAGGGACAAATCCAGAAAAAATCAGGGACAATCAGGGACACTTTTAAAATACTAGTTATATTAACTTGAGACATTAACAGAATAAGAGAATGTGAATTAATATACATTTCCCATAGGAACAGAAGTCTGTAACTCTTAATCATTGTCATTATTTAGTAAGTATAATTCAGCACCTTTCCTCCAAAAGGCACTAGAGTTAGGAGGGATTAAGAGGGACGGAGCTAAAATATGAGTTAAAATCAGGGATGTCCCTGAAAATTAGGGACAGTTGAAAGCTAATAGTCTGAGTCCGTGTTTCTGGCACCAGTCATTTCTCTGGGTGAGACCCTCTTGTAGTATGTTTACATCACTAGGGGAGTTTATGACAGCATGCAGCCATCTCTGAAAACATGGTCAGCCATAGACTTCTGGTTTTGGCGTGCACCTCACAGAAGTATATCCCAAACAGAAGGGGCCCCAAGACCGATCCCAGGGGTATGCCAGTCATTATAGGTCTACTACTAGAGGCAGCTTCCCCTATTTTGACTGAGTGAGTTCTATCAGTGAGTCAGTTAGCTACTCATCTGGTCACATATGGATTTACGCCAAGCTGGGATAGTTTATCTGTTATGCCTCAGTGGGGAATAGTGTCAAAAGCCTTGGTCAGGTCAAGGCAGGCAGTGTGCACCGTCTTCCCCTTGTCCATGGCTTTGGTGACTGACTCAAAGAAGTCTACCATATTTAGCAGGCATGATCTCCCCTTGACAAAACCAAACTGTGTAGGATCAAGCATTTGAAGGTTGCTGATGTCCTTGTTAATGTGGTCCATGATAATGTGTTCCATGGCCCTGAAAAATCAGGCTAGTTAGGCTGATAGGTCTATAATCGCCTGGATCGGTGGATGCTCCACCTTTGTGCAGAGGGATTACAGTGACCATCCTCCACATGGCTGGGATGAAGCTGGAACTCAGGCTAATGTTGAACAGGGTACCTAATGGTGCTGCGAGTTTCTGCCTAAGTTGATGCAGGATGCAGTCTGGGATGCTATCTGGTCTCACGGAAGCTGTGTTTTTTTGCCTTTGAGAGGACAGTAATGACTTGTTCCTTAAAAATAAGGGGTGGGGAGTAGGTGCTGGGGATATCCTGGATTACTGATGGGGGGACAGAGGGATGGAGTTTTCAATGAAACCTGTCTGCCAGCAGGTTGGCTATATCCACGGCATTTGTGTAAGTGGTGTCCTTGACCATCAGTTCTGAGCAGATTTAGGTGTTTCCTCTTAGGTTGTGGACATTTGTGAAGAAAGCCTTACGATTGTCTTTAGTAGATGTGGTCAATTTGGACCTGAAGCTACCTTTGGAGGACTTCACTAATACCCTTATTTGCCTGTTTAGGCCAAGAAGAGATTGCTTCCAATTTGGCACCTGTTCTTTCTTGGTCCTGGACAGAGAAGTGAAGTTTTCACTGAACCTGTCTGCCAGCAGGTTGGCTATATAGTTAAAATCATCCATGATCAGGGTATAGGGTTGAATCTTAATAGATTTAAGGAGGTCCAGATAGGCAGCCTGGATATCCTGAGTCAATGTTGAGGGCCTGTAGCTAACTATGATTTGAATAGGGGTCTTGTCAGCCGTTAACTACACCTGGAGTGTCTCCTGTACATCATTCTGTTTGACCAGTCTGGAGGTATGTATATCTTTAATATATATTGAAACACTGCCTCCTTTGGCTTTGCTGCCCTTAGTTTGGGGTCTGTATGTATGATAGGATGAGTAACCAGGTAAGGCTGGGGTGCACTCTGTAGCTTTGAACCAGGTTTCTGTGACTGCACAAATGTCAGCATCTTCCATGGTTAAGAATGCTTGCAATGAATGCAGTTTCATGTTGAGACTCCCAGCATTCAGCAGCATAACCTTCAAATTGTGTTTAGATGAAATTCTGATGTTGGTAGTTTTAACCTCAAGACATTGCCTAAAAAAAGGCACTATGGGGAGGCAAGAGCCTTTGCAAGAAGTCTGAAGCTCAAGGGAGACAGATGCAGGTCATCTCTGGCAAAGCATCATGGTCTGTAAATCATGTCTTCCCAGGCCAACAGGTACTGGATCCCCTTAGAATGACACCAGAAACTAAGCCAGTTGTTAAAGTCAATCAGTTTTTGTTTGTATTGAGGCATCATTCTGGGTGACGGTAGAATGCTGCTTAAGGCTAGTGACATACCTCCCTGGAACACATATTCAGTGAGCTCGATCATGTCTCTCTTCATATAGTCCAGAGAGGTAAGACTCAAGTCATTCACATTATCATGTACTATAACGGAGTCATAGGAGTACTTGTTGAGGGACTTCAGTGCATGGGTGATGTAGTGGATTCTGGCACCTGACAAACAACTTACTGTGAATTTCTCCTTATCCAGCCTGGTGAAGGGCACATCTGTGTGTCTTACAATGGAGACTCTAATGATTAATATATCGGGTTTATGGTTAAGCCTTAATGGCTGTAAGACACAGGTGTGTGGACTATGTGTGGTATGTGGTGCGATAGGCTGTGAAGTTTTCATGTGTTTTTGTTTCAGAGGTGTTTTTTGTTTAGGTATGTTTTAGTTAAGAACTTATGCATATGTGACTGTGTGTTCTGTTGGTGTGGGTGATGTTTGAGGTGTGGTGTTTTTGCAGACAGCCTTGTCAGTGCCAGGTATACTGGCTTGTGAGGGAAAGAGCATTGACTCCAGGTTTTTAATATCATTGCATCTTTCACAAATTGTATTCCTAGGTGGTAGTAAGAGAGCATTGTCGGTGTATATGAGACAGTTGCTACACTGTCTCAGGATGCCCATATCAAACAGATTGGCAGGAGAAACTGTAGGAAACTGTCCATCCATTTTTGTCAGAATCAGTGAGGGGGATGAGCTAAGAGGGGTGAAGGTGGAAAGATTTGAGATGGATACTAGTAGCTTGTGTTTATACAGAGGCTGTAAAGAAGCTTCATTACCTCAGGATCAAGCGAGTGCTAGTAAGGGAACATTTGAAGCTGAATACTTGGCTATGGGGTATATCAGCACAGCAGTGGTACTCAACATGCAAACACCAGGTTTAAATGCCAGAAAAGATGGATGACTCTAGAAGCTCAGATCACTACCCATGATGGGGATTGAAAGTTATAAGAGCAGTGATTATTACATGTTCAGTGATAACACCAAATAACTGTGCAATTCTGACAATTAAGACAACTCTGGAACATATAACAATTGCTGGACTGTCAAGTGCAGATGACCTAGAGGAATTCATACATTTCTTGCATGAAACACAGGAGGGAAGAATAATATTAGCTGGAGACTTAAATTTACCAGAAGCAGACTGAAGTAATATCGATTCAACAGCATTAGTAAGGGCACAACATATGCTCTGGAACAACAATTGCTTCAGTTTGTGAAAAAATCTACCAAGGAACTGAACATACAAGACATTGTTTGTGTTCCTAAACAAATTACTGTTACTTTATGTCAAGTTTTACCACCAGTGATGTGCTGTAATCTGGAATTATAAAGGTTAATTTGTTGCCAGATACTTCTGCCAAACTGAAATCTAAACCAATGCACAGAAGATTAATTACAGATTATATGGAATCAAAACTGTCATTATGTAAAACTAACTGGAGTGATGTGTTTAGTGGAAAAACTGCAGATGGAATGTGGAAATTTTTGAAAGAAAATTTGTATAAGTACAAAAAATAAAAAAATGTTTAACATCAGGATCTAGGCATGCAACATCAGGGGGATATCTTTTCCAGAAGAACAAATTAGTAATAATGACCCAAGAACACTTCAGCAAGAACTTACAGTACCAGTATATCTGTTATTTACTAGGTCATATACATATGGGGAGATTCCACAAGACTGGAGACATGCACTTATTAAACCGGTCTTTAAAGGAAATGGGAATAGGCCAAACCCAGAGTCATACTACTTCCATGTTGTGGAAAAATAATGGAGAAGGCAATATTGGATAAGTTATTGTCAGAACTGAATAGGTTGGGACTTGAAACCATATATCCACATGCATATGTTGAAAATAGCTATATTATCACTTGTAACATGATGTTCTATAACAATATAATAACAGCTATGATAACTTTAACTTCAGCATTTGACAGGGTCATACATAAAGCATTGATCAATAAATTAGAACAACTAAGTATTGATGTATTCTTGATAAGATGGATAGCTGCATGACTTACAGATAGGACATAGCAAATATCATGGACAGGTGAAAATCTTGGTTACAGTCAGGGTGTCCAATAGGACTCTGTCCTAAGCCCTTTCTGGTTTAGATTGTATCCTTCAGACCTAAGTTTTGTATCTGAGGTGTTGTACAGTTTATATGTAGATGACCTCAAATTGGGTAAACTGATTAAATGTGTTACAGGTAAGATATGTCTGTAAAAGAACTTGACTAAATTGACCATTTGGGCACAGGAGAATAATATGCTGATAAAACATTGAAAACTAAGCATGTGATATTTGGGAAACATAAATTGAAATACAGCACACAGTGACTGAAACTGTACATTCATTAAGGACCTGGCTATATGAGTAAATCTAGCGTTGAGTTTTCTAATCATTTCAGCCAATTTGTTGTAATATTTATTGAACTATAGGTTGCATAAAAAGATTTATAAAGTCTAAGAAATCAGAAATGTTGAGGTCATTGTTTGTTAGACCAAACCTTGAGCATGGAATAACAATATGGAAACCTTATAAGAGAACAGGCATGAGTAAACTGGAAAGAGTACAGGGGAAATGTACCAAGGGTATCCATGGATGTGAAAATGTAATTTATTTTGAAAGGCTAAAATATCTGAACTTGAACAGTGTGCCTTATAGATATCTAAGAGGAGATCTTATTTAGAAACAACTACCTCAGGGAATGTTTGGGGTTATCAAAAAGTACTAGAGAATCATCAGACAACCTATGTAGAAGGTTCTATAGGAATGAGAAGTGTACTAACTGGTTCTCTGAGAGAACAGATGATGCATGGAACAAACTACTAAATTATGTTAAAGCAAGTACCAGTTTAGATATTTTTAAGAAAAGCCTGTACACTTATTATGGGAAGAAGTGTTTTGCTATATTGACAGGCTTGAAGGGCATTAATGCCCATGCTAGAAATATTTGTACACATGTATGTATGTATGTAAGTATGCCAGTATATGTAACTGCTTGAATAGGCAGTGAGGTAAAAGCCTTACAGCATTTATTTATTATTTGTTTATTGACATTAGATTGCCAGAAAAGTCTGCCTGCAGGAGACCATTTTCAGCAGAGGCTTGGGAAGAAAAACTCCAAAGTGTTGCAAAATGTTTTAAGATTAATAATTTTATAGTCTTTAAAAATAACGCAAAAACAACTACAGTTTAAATAATTATAACAAATTAAACATAAAATGAAAACATTGTTTAACAAGAGATAAAAGTTATATGACAATGAGAAATTTTAACCAGTTTATAGAGAAATTAAAGACAAGTTAGTATAAAAAAAACATGAATTACAATATGAAGTGAGAGAGAAGCAAGTTTATGGTATATTTAGAGAGAAAGCCAGGGGTGAGAAATTGAGTGATGAAGGGAGTGTAAGGAGATATAAGGTATGAATAGGTATTTGTTCGCATTTAGGGATATAATTATCCTCATGTTGAGCAAGAACAGAGCCAGTTTTTGGATAGAAAATCTTTCAGAATAGTTTTGAAGGATGCGAGGGAGGGTATTGACATAATGGATAGAGATAAGGAGTTCAAGGCCTTAGGAACACGGTACAGGTACAGACAAAGCCCAGATGATTTGACAGGTTTATGGACAAACAGAAGTTTTTGATTCTTGGATCATAATGCTGGAATGGGAACATAGTGGTGTAGAATGTTATTTAGTGCTGGACAAGCAGATGGATTCTGGATAATTTTATAGGTGTAAAAAACTATGTATATATTAGTTGGTGGGACAATTCTAACCAATTTAGTTTTTTAGTGCCATACAGTGGTGGGTTCTGAAAAGGGTATTTGCTACAGTTTTAACAACTTTGTTATAGCATTGTTTATGTTTTGATTTGTGTGACTCATGAAGGTTAGTAAGGGTGGGAGTGCTAAAAAGAAGTGTGGAGAGTGGATAAGCAGTGGCAAGTGTAGTTTTAGTTGCATCAGTGAGAAAGCTTTTGGTTCTATAAAGCATCCCTGTATTTTGATGAGTTTTTCTTATGCAATTTTGTATATGCAGGTCCACTATCATCCCTAATAATTTGCAATGAAAAGTGACTTCAATGATTGTATTATCGAGAGAGAACTTTAAATTTTATTTTTAACAGGAGAGGGGTTTGCAGTAAAAAAAAAATAGTAGTTTGATGCTTTTTAGGATTGAGCATAATTTGTGAGTTACAAAGCCATGTTTCAGTCACTGTTAAAGCTTCCTGGGTCATTTTTTGGAAATGTGACATTATCAGATGTGCAAATGAGTATGGCATCATATGTGTACTATATTAGGGAAGCCAGCTGTGTGGATGCATGGAGGTTGCAGGTGAGAATGTTAAAGAGGAGGTGACCAAGGACAGTGGTGCCTGGGAGGTATGGAGATAGGGTGGAGTACCATTTTACCAATTGCTACGCATTGGATAGGTAGCTTTTAAACTATAGAAGGGTGGGCTGAGAGAGACCTAATGAGAACATTTGAAGTAGAAGTTGACTGTGACAAACTGTGTGGAAGGCTTCAGACAAGTCTAGAAATAAGGAGGAGACTAATATGCCGTTATCTCTAGCTTTATTGATAGTATATATATATATATATATATATATATATATATATATATATGGGTTCATATGAATTCATCGACATGTTAAAACATCGACATCCACATCGACAACTGAAATAACTGAAATTTCACATTACCGACAGTGACATCTCCGACGAATACGCACTGACGAATAGAATGCTCCCAACAGCTTCAGAAAACTCCTTCCCGTACTCAACCATGTTTAACATGTATATGTAAAAGAAAACCCTGTAGCAGTAATATAGCTTCAATAAAATCCCCAGGTTGTCAGCAAATTGAAACGTAGTCTACATGGTGAACAGTCACGTTACTAACAGCGTTTGCCTTTCATAGTACATTGCGATAACATATTTGTTCAATGCAGAGAGCATATCGCTATAACTAACGCGACTATTTATCCTGTGTAATTACTTTAAATTTCCTAAGTAACTGGACGTGTTTATTCACGATTTACTAATTTAACATAGTTTTATTTTATGCTCATGCACTTTGCTTTCGGTACTACAAGTGACTTTGTACTATTTAAAGCCACAGAAAGCAAAGTGCATATGTACAAAATAAAACTATGTTAAATTAGTAAATCGTGAATAAACACGTCCAGTTACTTAGGAAATGTAAAGTAATTACACAGGATAAATAGTCGCGTTAGTTATAGCGATATGCTCTCTGCATTGAACAAATATGTTATCGCAACATACTATGAAAGGCAAACGCTGTTAGTAATGCGACTGTTCACCTTGTAGACTACGTTTCAGTTTGCTGACAACCTGGGGATTTTACTGAAGCTATATTACTGCTACAGGGTTTTCTTTTACATATACATGTTAAACATGGTTGAGTACGGGAAGGAGTTTATTGAAGCTGTTGGGAGCATTCTATTCGTCAGTGCGTATTTGTCAGAGATGTCACTGTCGGTAATGTGAAATTTCGGTTATTTCACTGTTCGGTTATTTGGAGTCGACGATGTGGATGTCGATGTTTTAACATGTCGATGAATTCATATGAACCCATATATATATATATATATATATATATATATATATATGTGTGTGTGTGTGTGTGTGTGTGTGTGTGTGTGTATATATATATATATATATATATATATATATATATATATATATATATATATATATATTAGAAGAACATTGTTAGTACTGTGGAAAGGACAGCCATGTTGTGTGGGAGATAGAAGTTCTTCTTAAAGGATATAGCAATTGTTTTTGAATACATTTTTCAAGTATTTTGGAGAGGGGGGAATTAAGATTTCTACAGGTCTAAAATTAGTAATGCTGTTGAATTTCCTCCTTTATGCAGAGGGATAATGTGTGACTTTTTCCAGAGAGAGAGAATGTAGGATTCCTGAATTGACCTATTTATAAGGATTGAGACAGGGTTGGCAATGTTATCAGCTGATATTTACGTTACTTGCATGGAAGGTCATCAGCTGAAGTACAGCATGGTGTGAGTTTGTTTAAGAGTAGATTTATATAGGATTTGGGCACAGGTTTGAAGTTGAAAGTGGATGTGTTGATATGTGGCTGCTAGGCAGGGTTAGGATTAGATGTTGGAGAATCCTTGGTTAGATAAGATATGCTATCTAAGAAATCGGAGTTGAATTGTATTGCAGTTTCAAGTGATGAGTTATTGGGTGAGGGGTTAGGGTTGAATTTATGGTCAGGATGCTACATTTCTTTAGTGACTGTCCAGAAATCTTTAGGGTTGTGTTTGCTATTCTTCTAAAACTTATTATAGCATATTTTTTATCTTCATTAATTGGCTTTTTAGTACAATTTCGAAGTTTTCAAGATATTGTGGTGTTTTATATTTTTGCCAGCCTTTCCACACTTGTTCTCCATCTTGCATTTGCATTCTACTATTTTTGGATAGCTCTGTTGCATTATTTGTTTTCAGTCTCTTTCTTCTAGTAGGTCCAAGGCTATTTGGGATATTCAGGGTAGCTGTACTGAATTAATTTACAGCATCATCTTAGAGGAGAATTTTTAGGAACTTCCACTTAATAGATGATAGGATGGTAATAAATATTTTTGGGTTGAACTTGGAAACGTTGTGTGCTGTTTTTTTAAACATGCTGTTTAAGTGAATGTGTGAGATGTCTGGCTGCAAAGATTAGGAGATGATCACTGAGACAGTCAGACATTGTATCTGAGGGGGTGCATTTGCTAGGGTCTGATACTAGGATCCAGTCTAGTAGGGAATTTAGTGTTTTGATATAATGTGTGGGGCTATTAATTAGATGTGTGAAACTAAATAAGTTCATGCTAGATGCAAAGGAGTTAGAGTTTATGTCCAACCACTTGATACATTTTTTCTTGTGCAGTTGTTATGGATATCCAATGTAGGATATCTTTCAGTAGAGCTGCTTTGTCACCAGGAGGGATGTAAAGAACAGTAATACTTATTTTTAATTATTTAATTTCAGGAACATGATAAGAAAGTCTGCCACTGGGGATGCACAAGCCAGTGCATTTCTTCGTGCCGGTCCCAAGCCTGGATAAATGGGGAAGGTTGCATCAGGAAGGGCATCCGGCGTAAAACATCTGCCAAATGAGATATGCGGAAACCAATACAGATTTACGTACCAGATCAGTCGAGGCCTGGGTTAACAATGACCGCCATCAGTACTGCTGGCCGACAGGGTGCTGGAGGAAATTGGGCTACTGTTGGCCGAAGGAGGAGAAGGAGAGGAAGAGGGGGAAGGCATGCCCGAATGCAGGAAGAGAGGAGAAAGGTTAGGAGTGTGGTAGTGAGGGTAGGAACTTTGAATGTTGGCAGCATGACTGGTATAGGGAGAGAGCCAGAAGGAAGGTTGATATATTGTGTGTACAAGAGGCCAGGTGGAAGGGAAGTAAGGCCAGGTGTATTGGAGGTGGGTTCAAATTGTTCTATCATGGTGTGGATGGGAGGAGAAATGGAGTGGGTGGAGAAGACTGTCAGGAGTGATTTGTGACAGATGAGCACCAGTAAGAGTGAAAGGGAAGGTCTACAAAAGGGTAGTGAGACCAGCTATATTATATGGGTTGGAGACAGTGGCACTGACAAAAAGGCAGGATTCAGAGCTGAATGTGGCAGAGTTAAAGATGTTAAGATTTGCACTGGGTGTGACGAGAGTAGACAGGATTAGGAATAAGTATATTAGAAGGTCAGCGCAGGTTGGACAGTTTGGAGACAAAGCCAGAGAGGCGAGATTGCATTGGTTTGGACATGTGCTGAGGAGAGATGCCGGGTATATTGGGAAAAGGATGCTAAGGATGAAGCTGCCAGGTAAGAGGAAAAGAGGAAGGCCTAAGATAAGGTTTTATGATGTTGTTAGAGGGGACATGCAGGTGGTTGGTGTGACAGAGCAAGATGCAGAGGACAGGAAGAAATGGAAACAGGTGATCCGCTGTGGCAACCCCTAACTGGGAAAAAGCAAAAGAAGAAGAAGAAGAAAGTCTGCTGAACTGAACTTTGGTATTGGTTTATTGTAAGGGAAAATGTTGTAGTTGTTGGGAAATATTAAAGCTATATCACCACCTTATCTGTTTATACAGTCATTACAGATTATATTATAGTTGGAAGGTATAATTTTGAAGTTGTTTATGCTAGGTTTAAGCTAAATTTCAGTTAAAGTGAGAATATCAGGTTTATATTGTGTAAGGCATGTACTTCAGCAATTTTATTTTTTATGCTGCTAACATTTATGGCAGCAAAAATTAGATTACTGGGGTTATGGATTGATCGTTGCAGGGTTAGAGTAGTGCGTGTGGAAGAGAATTGTCTTGATGTTCATTGTGACAAGTAGGGCCAGAATTAGGCTGAATGTCTCCTCCTAAAAGGAGTTTAGTATATTGGGGAATTACTGATCCTAGTTTTTTGGAGAGTATTGCCCCCTTCATTTTATTTTGGTTTCAGTTGAAATGGATGTAAGCAGTCTATATTTGGAGTAAAGATGAGGGCATCATTAAATAGGTTTGATATGATTTGTGGAGAGTATAGAAAGGAAGTAGGAATAGGTGGTTGGGATAGACTTGGAGATATTTGAGAGCTATTATAGTCATGATAGCCTAGCAGCAGGAGACAAATAGAGGATAAGCTGAAAAGTATGATTAAGTAGAGGTATCTACAGGTAGTGGAGAAGTAGGGATCAAGAAGGAAAAAGAAATTGCAGGACAGAAGGATATTTAGAGGTGGTAAAGTCAAAAAGCTAATAGAAGATAGGTAGGAAAAAATAATTTCTGTAAAGGAATATAATTAAGTTGTCTTAGTATCTTCTCTGGGATGTAAGGAATAGAGAGGTTTCAATGGTTAAGAGTATGAGAATGTAGTTCAATAGGAATAAGTTAGGGTTTATTTGGGAAATGTACATGATACAATGTAGAACAGGTAAGTGCTGTTAGGCAGTGGTGTGACTATGAATGAATATAGTGCAAAGCAGTATGGGAGGGAGGAAGGTAGTTGGCAATTGTGCTAAAATTTTAAATGAAAATTGGGAATTAGGTAAGAAACAGGAGTGTTTGCATGATAGTGGTACAGTTTTTTTAGTGGGTTAGGGAATAGGAGTCAGAAGTGAAATGTGTATGTAGGAATTATAATAGTAGAGTAAGAGGGGTTGTATGGGAACTGGGGGTAGGGGAAGGGAGCAAAGTGAAGCCAAAACTAGTGAGTATCTTTCTGGAGTCCACTTGCTGTTACATAGCTTTGGGTTTATGTTGTTTGACAGTATAAACAATTAACAGAAAAAAGACTTTAAGTTATTTATTTTTGTAATACAGTTTAAAGCAAGTTATTATAGGTTCATATGTGTTTTCTAGGCTAATGACCGCAAGGGCCTTTATAAGCCTAGCCATGCAGACCAAATCTCTGACAAGTTCTGGTATCCTTGATAAATGTAAGCAGGGGCTTGGAAGATGAACCATTTACAGGCTGCCTGTTTCCTTTCAAGGCATAGGTACCAAACCAGGGATGAATTTTCTCTTCCCCATCCAGTTGTCCAAGTTGCACTTGAATTGGGTTAGGGAGGAACTCTGTTTCACATGGATGGAGAGCCTGTTCCAGAGAAGGGGGTCACCTCTGGAATACATACCTGTCTCTCCAGAAGACCCTATTTATATCACAGGCAAGGTTTAAGTCTTTAGATTAGGTAATTTTTGTGCTGTTTGTTTTGCAGATAAGCCGGAGGTCCATCAAGGTTGGGTCTGACAATGCATAGTATGCCAAGCATAGATATCCCGTCAACAGCCTGTAGGAGACAAAATACAGGGATAGGGACTTGAGACAGTCCTCATAGAATGTGTTACTTATACCCTGTATTCTTTTAGTGAGGAACCTTTGTGAACATTTCAATTGTTGGATATGCCTGGTTATGTACTCACCAAAGGAGGCATTGCACTCAGTGACAGGTCTGATGAATGCTGAATACAGTGAAATAATGACTTCCTTGGACCTAGATGCCATACCTTTGTTTATAAGTTGCACAACATAGAATGATTTTCTAAATACTGAAGACACATGCTGGTCAAAGGCTAGATTACTGTCTATGTGTCCCCCCATGTCCCTGAGAACTGGGTCAGCTCTGAGGGGTGTGTCATCAATATGATAGTTACCAGGGCTGGATGACTTCCCAAATTAAACTATTATGCATTTCTTGGAATTTAGTTTTAGTCCATGGCTCTGGCACCAGTTGTTTGTTTGTGTCAGCCCTTCCTGGAGAAAATTTGTGTCAGTGGTGGATTCAATGATGGCTCCTAATTTACAATCATCTGTAGATTTAGTCAACCAGAGGGCACTGAAATTGGCCTTGACTTCAGAGAAGTAAATGCCAAAAAATGAAAAGACCCAGGACTGATCCCTGAGGGACTCTACTTGTAAATGGCCTCTTTGTAGAGGTGGACACCCCCATGTCTAACTTCCTGGGTCATGTCTGTGAGCCAGCTGGCTATCTATTGGGTGACATAAGGGTCTGTGTCGCTCTCCTACTTTGGACACAATAAAAGAGTCTTCGTGGGTTCCGTTCAAGCAACTTTATTTTATAGAAAGATATCACTGTAGAAGTTTACTGAGGGTAGCCTAATGGTTAAGGTGTTTGCCTTACAAACACAAGGTGCAGGATTTGAGTCTCACAAAGGATAATTGGCTAGGCTTAAAATGGCTCGCAAGAGCAGTTAGCTTAGTACTAATCTATGAACCTATGAACTTAAGTAACTTATATACAAACTAACAACTGCGATCATGCATGCTGTCATTCTGGCTGCTTTTACAAAATGGCACTAGGGAGTGCACGTGTCTGGAATTTATACATGCATATACCACCTTGACATGATTCTTAAAGCTATAGCACACTTCACTTGCATTCTGATATACATCCTCTCTCTTTGAGAAATAGATCATATAATGATATAAGTCTATATAGCATGCAGAAATCACAGATAATTCTTTGTCATGCATTACACAATACTAAGTACACACATACATACACACACACACACACACACACACACATATATATATATATATATATATATATATATATATATATATACAATCAAGCCCACGTTGCTTCGTATTTCACACTAGGCTTTGATACTCGCCCATATTGCGTGACATAAAACTGGGAGAGAGATTTAGCAACTGGAACTGTCTCTGTAAAATGTTTGACCTGTAGAATGTCTGGAACATTTTCTAGAATGGAATCAGAATTTTGAACACATTCTGGTCTGGAAACAGTGTCTGATTCACTCTTAGATTTGAAGTCTGCATCACAGAAACAATTTTGTGATGGTGATGATTCTGGTACAGGAAGATGTTTACAGTTCCTCCTATACTCCACACCTTCAGAGTTTACCAGGTAGGATCTTGGCTTGGCACAGATGCCTGTAATCTGTACAATTTGATCAAAAATTATTGTTGTCTGGATTTGTACTGTCTCTCCTTCCCTCAACAGATGAAGTAATCTGCTCGATCTGTTGTAACTAGGTTTCTGGATATTACACTTCTTAACCAATTGAGTCTTGATGGTTTTATTGTTCTTAGGTATAGGCTTCAATAAACTGTAAGAAATGGGTAACATAGTTCTAGTTTGCCTGGAAAGTAATCTTTGAGCAGGTGAGCCAAGAATATTGTCACGGGGTATGTTTCTGAGATTAAGCAAATTCAAGAACACATCAGTATTGTCACGCTTTGACCTTTCAGGTAATTGCTTTGAACTCTGTACTGCATGCTCAGCTAGACCATTTGACTGAGGATATTCAGGACTACTACAGACATGTAAAAAGTCCCATTCTTTCACAAATTTCTAAAATAACTGGCTAGTAAATTGAGTACCATTGTCAGAAAGAACTTTGTGTGGACTACCATGAACTGAAAAATGATGTTTCAACTTAATAATAACAGCAGTGGATTTTAGGTTAAGTAGTAGATCGATCTCAAACCAGTTCGAATAAGAGTCTACCAAAACCAATTAGTGTTGATTGTTCCACTCAAAGCTATTAGCTGCAACTGTTGACCAAGGTAGTTCAGGAACTGGACGTAGCTGAAGTGGTTCTCTTTGCAAATGCGGTCTGGTACTATTGCATACTGAACAAGAAGAAAGTACTTTATCAATGTCTTTTGGTAATGAAGGCCAAAATACTAATTCTCTTGCTCTTCTCTTAGTGGATGTGGATCCTGGGTGACCACAGTGCAAAATCTGGATATATTCCTGTTGTAAGGAAGCAGGAACAATAATTTTAGGACCTTTGAAAATAATGCCATCTTCCATCAACAATTCATCTCTGTAACCAAAATAGGTTTGGACTTCAGGTGGTACACTAGATTGCTCTGACAGCCATCCAACATTAATGTAGTAATTGAGAGTCTACAACATTGGATCAGTATGATCTCTCAACTCATCAAGTTTAGTGATAGAAAAATTATGCACTGACATCAAAAAGTCAAAATGCTCCACGTGAAGCTTTTCTGTCATATTTCTGGGCAATCTGGATAAGGAATCAGCCAGATAAAACAATTTACCTTTCGTGTAGACCATTTTGAAATTGTACTTTTGCAATTTGAGCATCATTCTTTGTAATCTCACTGGAGAGGAATGCATAGGCTTCTTTAGAATAGTAAATGACTAGAGGTTGATGGTCAGTTTTAATCTGAATAGCTCGACCATAAATATAATCATGAAACTTAGAACATGCAAATACTATTGCCAAAAGCTCCTTCTCAATTTGAGCATATTGCATCTCAGTTTGGGTTAGTGTTCTAGATGCACAGTCTACTTGTCTGCCCTCTTGGAGTATAACTGCACCAAGACCAAATTCTGAAGCATCACAGGAAAGAGTAACTTTTTTGTTTATATCATAATATTTTAAGGTAGGTGGGGTGGCAATTTTCTGCTTAAGGTTTTCAAATGCCTTCTGGTATTGTTTCAACCATGAGCATGCAACATTTTTGCATGTTAGCTGTCTTAAAGATGCTGTCAGCTTACTGAAGTCTGGTATAGACTTGCCTAAATATTTGACCATGCCTAGAAAACGTTGTGAAGCTTGTACATTATCTGGTGCTGACATCTCAAGAATAGTTGCTTGTTTGGTTGGGTCTGGTCTCAAGCCTGTACTTGTGAGCAAATGGCCTACATATATAACTTCTTGAGGTCTGAATTTGCACTTTAGAGGATTGAGCTTCAAGTTTACTTCATGTGCTCTATCTAGAACCTTCTTGAGGTTGCTGTCATGCCCTGCTTCACCATTGCCTCCAACGAATAAATCATCTACTATTATAGCACAAGGATAACCTGAAAAAATTTGCTGGATTGCATGCTGAAAGACTTCACTTACAGAATTTATTCCAATGGCATCCTTAGAAATCTGTATCTGCCAAGCAGAGTACCAAAAGTAGTTAGAAATGAAGATTTGCTATCAAGCATCACTTGCCAAAATGAACTCTTTGCATCCAAGACAGAGAAAACAATGGCATTCAGTATTAAGGCTGTGACCTCTTTGACTGTGTACATTGGATGATACGGTCTCTTTAATGCTTTGTTCAGATCTCTTGGGTCAATACATATTCTGATTTCGTCTGAGACTTTTTTATGAGCTGTTACCATGGATGACACCCAGTTAGTTCTGTGACTGGGCAAATCACACCTTGCTGCTCCATTTTGTCCATCTGAGTTTTAACGTTGTTCTGCATAACTATCAGAACCCTTCTTGCTGGTCTGACTACTGGAGTGATGTCTGGGTCTAACTACATGGAATACACAACTGGAAGTTTTCCTAACTTGTCATCGAAAACATCAGCATAAATGGCTTCAGAAAAATTGGAACTCGGAAATGCACCTACATGATGGACTTCTTTAGCAAAAAAAAGCAGGTTCATTCTTAAACTATCTCTGAGACCCAATAAAGATTGCACTGGTCTTCAGACTACAAAGAATAATAAGTTGTAACAGTTGTCATCCAAATAACATGAAAGCATCACCTAACCTTCGGTTTGAATTTCTTCACCTCCATAAGCAACAAGTCTCGCACTACTGGCTACATTGAGTTGTTTGTTAGTTCTCACTTTAGCAAAGGTGTCTGCTGATATAACATTACACATTGAACCCGTGTCTACTTTAAATGCTGTGGATTTTCCATTAATACAGGCAGTACAGAAAACACTTTGCTTCTTGTTAATAAGTTCATTGTATCAACTCTTTCATCAAGCACTGATACACCATCTACATAAAAAGCTGTCTGCCTCGGTTCTATGTGATCAATTTGAGTGACCTTTTTTTACAACTGTGTGAGGCCTACTTGATTTAGAAAACTTTTCTCTCTTTTAGACTCATGATTTGCACCACAATTGTGACAGTTAACAATAAAGCTGGGCTTGGGTTTTGCTAATTCATGGTTGTACTGGACTGAGTTGGAGCATGCTCCTTTCTTAGAACTTAGTGGAAAGCTACGTATCTTCCCAGATGAACCAGCAGGGGTTGTGGCTGCCATCTGCTTAGGCCTACTTCTGTTTGCCATGTGTTGCATACTATCTACATTTGCTCTGGAGCCAACAGAAACCAAGCTCTTGTTATTTGCAAGCATACTTGTGTGTTTTTCTGTTACCTCATGGATTTGACTAATTTCTATGGCTTTGCTCAACATTAAATCATTGTAACAAAGTAAAATCTTTCTCACAGCAGCACTGTTAATATCACACACAAGCCAGTCCTTTATCAGGTCATCTTTTAAGTCACCAAACCGACACATTTTGGCTTTGTTTCTCAAGTCAGTTATATAAGCTGCAAATGCTTATTTATTTAATTACAGTTTGATGACCGGGATAGTCCACTGCACCTGGAAGAGCCTGTTTTCAGTGGAGGCCCGGAGAGAAAAGCTCCACAGGATATAGACAATTGTACAATAGTTATACAAAAGTAAATAAAATAGTATAACAGTGAAAAAATACAGAGATAATATACAATTTGTTAAAAAAGAAGTCATAACATTTCTAATCCTAGGTAATGATTTACAAAAGTAAGATTCATGTAGTCTAGACATATTAAAAGTACAAGCATTTCAGATGAAGTAAACAAGTAAAACATTTATGTACAGATAAAAAAGCTCTTTTTTTTGGAAGTTAGAAATATGAAGAGAGGACAAAGAGAAGAAGGTAAGAGATAAAAGGGGTATAATGGAGAAAGGAGTGGGTTGGAGGGAAGTTTATGAGGTATAAGGTAGGAGAGGAAGTGGAAGCAAAGGGTAAGAGAGCACAGTGATAGAAGGCTGAGGTATATAGTGCATGGGAGATGGTGTTAACGAGTTTATGTGGTAGGGGTAGAGGAACATTCCCACTTTGAAAGGAGATGAGATTGGAGAAGAGTTTTGAAGTTTGAGTGGCTGTGAGTATTTTGAAGGGTGATAGGGAGAGAATTCCAGAGTTTAGCTGGTGAGCTGGATAATAGTATGTGGTCATGGGGTCGACAAGGCTTATATATGTTTAGAAGATTGTGGTTTTCTGATCTTAGAGAGTGGTTGGGAATGTAGGGGGTTAAAGAGGTGGACAGAGAAGGACAACTAGAAGGTTTGAATATGAGCTTGTGATCAGTAGTAAATCTAAGGAGTTTGAGGTAGTTAGGAAGTTCAAGCCATTTCAGGGAGAGACAGTGATGTGATGAGTTTTTTCTGGTTTCCGATCTCCCATGCAAAGCAAACATGTCTCCAATGCAATATCTGTCTGGGGGTTACACATTTCTCTGAACTTGTGCTTCAAACACTCTGGGTCTTCTCTTGATTCAGCCTGTACAACAATATGGCAGTTTTCGCCTTCTACTTCATATACTGGAGGTGCATACATAAATGAATGCTCTCTTTCTATGGCCTCTGACCCAGCTAGGTTTAGCAAAATGAATGCCCTGGTGCATGTATCTCTATCTGCATAAGCTGCTTATATAAAAATATTGTACTCTTGCTCAAATATTCTCCAATTCTCTGCAATATTATAATCAAATACAAGTGGAAGGGGCTTTTGAAATCCATCTGCCATATTAACACATACCAGTGAAGGTTTTTGCAAATAAGCACAAACATACATTCATGCACATATGCCAGAAACTTATACCAGTATTTGTAACTTTGTACATTGCCTTTGTGCTTCTGAATTTATACATTTTGGGCTTCTCAAAATAATGCTAATGAACAATTGTGTAATCTTTGTATAATTGGCTTCACGAAATAAACTTCTCGGGTGCTTTAACACTCTTGAAAATTGCTAAAGTCATTTATCATCATTTTAAGAAACATTTCAAACAACTTTACGATGCATGTGAAATAAATTCTCGAGCACTGTACTACTCGTAATATAATTTTTAATTAAATCACCTCTTATCAGTGTAAGAAACATATCAAATAACTGCATGATGAGAATAAACTGGACCTCTCTTGCCCAAAACTCAATAACATTTCAAAAGTAGTTGCACTTTGCAAATAACTTGCTTACAGCACACTGAAATGACTCCAAAATGATGGTACCTTGCTAGGCAACTCTTAACAGTACATGAAACACTCTTTAATGGCAGCACTTTGCCAATAGACACACCCTGCACAAGAAACTTTTTAAAATGGCAATATTTGGACTGTATTTCATGAAATACTTGCACTTCGCACACAGTAAACTCTTTGAAATACATGCAAAGTAATAAGAACACACTGTAAGCACTTTTTGCACACTTTGAGATACTTCAAATAACTTTAGTTATGCCCATGATACAATACAAAGTCGTAGTTATGCCAAAGCATAGCACTTTGCCAAAACACATGCAGCCACCTTGCTTTATTTTTGCTTAATGTGCCTTTTTTCTGCCCGTATTATATTCATTTGCTCGTTTAAGCACTTTTCATGCCCAGTGTACTTTTCTTGTGCTCATTTTACTCTAAACATCCACAATTTTGGTTTAAACACATTAATTTTACTTTAAACATGCTTGTGTTGCTTTACTGTTAATTATTTCATCAAATATCTTTATTTTAAACATTTCTTTTTAGCCAACAAACTTTTCATGCCTTCCGCTTGCTCAGTAATGCGGTTTGTGCCCTTGTAATGGCCCGTGTCATCTCTACTATTAAATAAACAGTTTGTGCTACTTCTCATTACCTTTGATTCTTTAGTGGATCTTTTTATGCTCGCTTCTCTTAGTGTTGCCTTCACTTTAAACCATGTCTCAGTGACCGCACAGACATCAGCATTCTCTAGGGTGAAAAGAGCTTCTAGGGAGTTAAGGTCTTTGTTTAGACTCCTAGCATTGAGCAGTAACACCTTTAGACTTTCTTGGTTTTGATGTGCTATGTCAGAAGTACTTTCAGTTTGGCATTATCTAAAAAGGCACTATGGGGGAGGACAATGTTTTAAATAATATTCAAAAGCCTAGAGGGGAGAGGTGCAGACCATTCCTGGAAAAACTGTGTGGTCTATTGACCAACTCCTTTCATGCTGACAAATACTGCACCCCCTTAGAATGACATCAGAAACTAAACCAACTATTACAGTAAGTTATTTTTTTGTTCATATTGTGGCATCATCCTTGGAGAAGGTAAAATGTTGCTCACTGCTAGGTTCATATCAGCCTGGGACACATATTCCAAGAACTCAATGATGCCTCTCTTCATATAGTCTAGGGAGGTACATCTCAGGTCATTTACACCCACATTGACTATGACTAGGTCATACTGGCACTTGTGGTCCAGTGACCTGAGTGCATGTGTAATGTGGCAGATCCTGACATCTGATAAGCAACTGGCCATGACTTTGTCTTTACTTAGCATGGTGAGAGGAATGTCAGTGTGTCTCACAATGGCGTCTCCAATGACCGGAATGTTGGATTGTGCGGTGGCTTGCCTAATGGGCTTAGACGTAGAGTCCACAAAGTATTACATACACCATAAAAATTTTTACAAACAAAACAGTATGCATGAGGTAATATAAACATACATTATAATGCTTATGCATTATAATGTTTAGGAAGGTTCCCATAAAAAACATGTAATGCTTTCAGCTGAACTGGATTTCCTCACAATGAATACACCACACAATAAAAATCTCCAGTAAATACTGGTGCATACAGTCTCATATCAAATCTCATTGGATAACAAGGCAGCGGCTAAAAATAAAAAAAAAAAACTAGTGGGATAAGAAAACTAAGGTCAGTAAAAGCACTTAAAGTAACCACTACTTGAATGCTGTTAAAACTGATGGCAGGAATAAGTTCAGTGCTAAAAAATTTACAAATACGTAACACATACCACCATGCAAAGGTAATGCATGAAAAAATGTGTTAATAACTACATATAAAACCTATTGCCTAAAAAGCTAAAAATTGCAATCTATTTACAAATGTCTAAATGTCAATAAAAACAATGTTACTAAGCAAAATTATTGTAGGCATGAAACTAAATGCAATGGATAGATTTGAGGCACAAGACAGACCCTATGGAGGTCATGTCATTGAAGCCATGACCATTGTTAGAGTCCAACTTTAATTGCCACCACAGCTCCTTCCATTCAAGAACATCTTTCAATGGACCCCCCCGGGCAATGTCTTTAATGTTATCCAAAATAAAAAACTTAAAATGGTGAGAAATATTGTCTTTAATATGTCTATAGAGAGCACTGTTTGAATTATTCTTAGCAATGTCATATATATGCTGGTAGATATGCATTTTTAGGGATTTCTCCATCTTTTCTACATAAAAACCTGGGCAGACCTGGCATTAGGCTAAGTAGACCACCATAGAACTGTAATAGTAATACTTCTGCTTAGGAAAAACTTAGCCATAGTGTGAACTTTGATGAAGATACTTTGGAGCATGATTAGCCATTTAGATTCACTTCAGCTGAGGAGATCAGAGAGGATTCAGAACAGGCAGCAGCTGTGAGGACAGAGAGGGAACAGGAAGGCCCCTTACATGGGGCACACCACAGAAATTGACTGATTGGTTGACTGTCTTCAATGATGGCAGGGATTTTTGTGCATTTAATTACAGCAATTTCCAAGTCAACCAAGATTGTAACCATCTTTTTTGAGAAAGGGCTAACATATGTTAGCACTTTTAGAGCCTGAATTGATGATATTCAAGTGGACTTGAAATTGTTTACTAGAAAATTGAATTTTTCTTTATATTTTGATAAGAATGCCAGCGGGAGTGCTCATCTTCTTAATGCCTGTCACAAACCAAGCACGTTTAACCCCCCTTTGCACCCCTATGCTCTGTTGTTCGAAAAAAATTGTGAATATGATATTGGGTAAGTGTTAAAGAGAAAATCACTACCTTAATGTTCCAATTTGACAGAGCATGAACTTGTCTTATTGAAACATATCATCAGCAACAGGCAAATAAGATTGATGAAACAGGATAAAGGGGTGGGCTTGTGGTCATGAACTCAAATGACTATGTGAACAAAATGTTTGCCATTCTTTTTTGTGACATCAATGAGGAAGTTTCTATAAATGAAAACAACACAGCTTATTATAAAACTGATGTGTTTTTAAAATGATTGTTTAACACAGGATGTCATTTCATTTAGTGAATTGGAGTTCCATACTGTAGCTAACCCAAGAACTCCATTGATCTTTGGGATTCTGAAGGTCCACAAGAATTTGTTTGACCCTCCCATGCATCCTATCATTGATGTCAAGTTATCTAAAATATTTACCCTTGCTCAGTTCATCGGCCATCATTTGAAGGAGGTGATACGTGGGATCCCCCATTTATTTAAGGACTCCTGGGACTTTCTCAGTGCTATTTCTGAAGACCTTTTCTATGAAGACATTATTTTTGCCACCATTGAGGTTGTTGATTTGTTCTCCATTATCCCTCATGATATTGGCCTGGAGTGGTTTTACGACTATCTGTGTAGGTGTAGTGGTTTTGATCACTCCAGGATACAGTTATACACTGATTTGATGGAGGTTGTTCTCAAAAACAAGTTTATACATTTTGAAGGTCAACACTTTAAAGAAAACACTGGAGTGGCCAGGGGGACCCTTTATGCCCCAACTTTTGCTAACCTTGTCATAGCCGAGTGGGAATTTGGACATGTCATGAATTCCCCTTTTTTGAACAGTGCTTTAGCCACCAGATATGTTACCAAATGTAGGTGCTTGAGAATTGTTTGTGTGGAAGTACCTCCAAATATATTTTTACACCCCACAAGATTAATAAAAATATTTCCACAAGCTTCTGAGTATTGCTGGAGTTGCTGTGTTAAGGACTTGTTAACATATATTTTGGGAATGCAGTGAAATAAACAATTCAAGCAAGACTTGCATAATGTGGTAACCATGATAGGGAGCAATGAGAGGCATCTCACTAAAGAGTTATTTTTGCTGAACTGAGACAGAAGGAGAGCTCCCAAGCATAGGAAGGTACTTCTTTCTCTGCTGATGATAGTAACAAACAAAACAATTATAAAACCATGGAAAAGTAAGGAGAACCCCAAACTACTTGCAGAATAAATGACTGTTAGAATTAAAGAATTTTGCATAGGAGGTGAATAAATTGTTGCCAAAAAATGGAGTTTATGGGTAGGCCAAATGTAAATGTAGTTAAGTATTTTTCTTTCTACTTTAAATTTCTTTTATGTGGACTGTTCTTTTGTAAATAGTTTATAAATTACTTATCAATTACTGATTTACTGAGGAATATAAGTATGGAAGATTTAAGGCAGATTTTCCTTATTATTGTCAGTACCACTGGGTTTATTTATTTATTATCTATTGACATTTGTCTACGTGTAAAGTCCAACTGGGTAATAAATACCTATTTTCTGTGGAGGCCTGGGGAGAAAAGCTTCAGAGAGTGAAATAACATCAAATAAAACACTAGTAGAAATGTAATTATGAAAGCACATATACATATAGTTTGATAGTGGAATACATAGAATACAATAAAGCATGAGAAGATACCAGTGATATAAAAGTAAAAATAAATAATCAGTGTATACAAAAGTATTACAAGTATATTCTACTACGCTACGAAATTAAAATAAAAAGATACATGTCCACCCTAAGAGTGGGCAGATGGCAGGTGTTGAAAGGTATAGATTAGATAGATAGATAGATAGATAGATAGATAGATAGATAGATAGATAGATAGATAGATAGATAGTATGATGGCAGGTTATGTGAACAATAATATAATGCATTTGTTAATATAGATCATACAGGTGAGGTGTATGGGTTGATTTTTAGTTAGAAAGTTGTAAAACTATATTTACAAGACACCTAAATTCTGTAATAACCAAAGGTGTAAGTTCATTTTTTGCACTAAAGGACTGACCTGCAATGACTGTACAAGTTCTTTGTTTTTAATTTATTCATATTTGTTTTCCAGGGTAGAGCACTGATCCTCATGTAGCTTTTTCAGACTCAGCAGTGTCTAGTTAAGTAACTTGCTCAGAGTCACACAATTAGGTAATGGAGATTGAGGGACTCAAACCTTGCACAGCTAGACCACAGCAAACAGCTTGTTAATAGCTCCCTAATCCTTTAAGCCAATTGCCAAATTTCTAACCAGTTCTGTGCTTAAATATGAAATAAATATGTCTGTGCATAAAAACCTGTAGTAATACAAAACAATCCCCAGGATTCATGAACCTTGCGCCAGGTGCACGCATAGAGTAGGTGCTACAACACCAGATATGGCCGCCGAGCGATTCAGGTATGATCCAATTCCACGTGCACTACCGGCGTGCGCCTGAGTTGCGCCGCCTCCGGCGTAGGTATGTTAAACACCCCATGTGCGGTGTTGCACCATGCAAATGAAGGCATATAGCGATCCACGAAGTGACGCAGGCGTAGCATAGAACGCGGCAATGTAAACCAAAAAAAACGGTTTACATATACCCAAACATGACATAGGAGTAACGGAAGGCTGTCAACGTCAGGTATCATACTGTTGCAACATGCCAATGGCGAAAGACACCGAGAATGTCAAAAGAAAACATGCACAAAATGTAAAAAATGACATAAATGGTATGTCCGCAGAAACCACAGCAGAATCCCAGGACATGTCCGCGGAAGGTGCTAAACAATGAAATAATATGGCAATGTCATAAAAGAGCAGTATAATACACATCAGCTTCACAGCCACAATACACCATAGTATGCATGGAAAGCCACAACCATGGCGCAAGGGTTGCCAAGGAGTGGCGGCAGTGTTCGGCGCCGTAACTATGAATTAGTAGTCAATGCCATGCAAATGAGGCAGATAATACTGAATCGCAAAACCCCCGCCGGCATAAGGCTGCACCAAACGGCGCAGCGGTAATACACCGAGTGGCCCAGAGGGAATACATGTCAACCGCAGAGGGTGTGCCACTGTAGGAGGAAGCACATTGGAGCTCAGCAAACATGGGCTGTACAATGCACATCACAGCAGCAGGACCGGCGTGTGGGGAAATAGGTGAGCTGAGAGCACACAATGCGCGCAGAGATGCATGTGCACGAGGATGACTATGTTCCCCTAACCCAGTCATGTGACGCCCGCCCCGTCAACAACAACGGATACAGGAAGGTGATGCGGAGAATATGAGGAAATGCGGAAGCAGTGTAATTGGAGTCGTAATGAGCAATCAACACCAATCAACCCACGAAGGCCAATTGGCGGCAGCTGACAACTCTGCATGCAGAAACCCGCAAAACGGGACAGGGCAGGCATATGAATGCAAAGAAAGTAGGGGAGGTAGCAGAATGCAAAGAGTGAAGAACCGATACAGCACAGCCAAGTAGAGAGGTAGCATAACGGCGGCGGCAGACAAAATGCATGATATGCCATGTCCCAGAAACGACACATGACAGGGCTCTGCAGGATGCAATCCAGGAAATAGTATGCGCAACGTGCAGAATTAGTAAGGTAAGGTCTAAAGCTAAACCAATGCAGGCAAGTGTAATGCAACACCAAAGGCAACAGCGTTGCAGTGCCAACGGTAAAACACGGAAGATAATCCACAGATACAGCCGCACAGACACACCCTATGACATCACCGGGTGTACAGCACAACAGTATAAAGTGTGAATGCACACAACACACAGCCGTGTATTCCCAAATGCCGCACTCTATGTGTAAACACACAGGGAACTTTTAAAATGTATATGTTGGGTGCCGCAGTGGCCGTGATACATCAGCATGTGTCAGAGACAGACGGAGTTGCGGAGGAGGGTGCCGACAACTACCGTAGGCCTCAGAGGAGAAGGAGAGTGTTCAGACCAAGGGTAACCTACCAGGGGCTACAAGACCTGGAGATAGTAGAGCGTTACAGGGTGGACAGGGACACGTTACAGCAAGTAGCGGAGCTGTGCCGGCCATGCCTGAGAACAAGAAGCAACAGAGGGGAGCCCATCCCAGTGGACACAAAGGTATGTGTAAGCTTGCAAATACTGGCTACAGGTACCTTTCAAAGGCCAACCGGGGATATAATGGGCATCTCACAGGCATCAGCATCCAGGGTACTACACCAGTTTCTGGATGCCATGTTACGACATACCCATGAGTATATATACTTCCCCAGATCTCAGGAGGAGTTGGCTAGCAATATGCGCCACTTCCACCGTGTGGCACAATACCCGGAGATACTAGGTGCAATAGACTATACGCACATACAAATCAAGTCACCACCTGGGGAGCAGGGTAGATGCTACATAAACTGCAAGGGATTCCCCTCCATCAATTGCCAGGTCATGTGCAATGCACAGGGTATTATCACGGATGTGTGTGCTGGCAGCCCTGGAAGCTACCACGACTCCCATATCTGGCATGCCTCACAGCTGTATCAGGTATTCGCCAGGGGGGACATCACACAAGGCCACCTTGTGGGGGATGCTGGCTATGCACTGGAGCCGTGGATGATGACTCCCATCAGAAATGCACACACACACATGCAAGAACGCCATAATGAGGCACACGCACAAACCAGAATAATCATAGAGCATGTGTTTGGGATGCTGAAATCACAGTTCCGGTGCTTGGATACATCCGGTGGAGCCCTACAGTACTCTCCAGGCACATGTGCCCACATATTCATGGTATGTGCCATGCTACATAATATGATCCTGCGGAAACAGATGCTGCAGGGACATAATGGTGAAGGGCCACAAAGCCCACCACAACTGCCAAGGCCAGCACAGGCACAGAGGGTTCAGCACCATGAACACACTGTGCCAGCCCCAGTAGGCAGATGGAGGCGTACCCAATATGCCTATGCCCTGGCAAAGAGGGAACGTATAGCACATACTCTGACAGCATAGGCCCCATGGACTGACACCACCCTACCTGCACACACAGTGAAATGGACGGCACACAAACATGGCCACCCGTAATGTGTACCGTATGGGTGGTCCCATGTTTGACTCCAACATAGGCAGCACCCAAACACTGCACACCCAACAGCCAGCGGAGCATGGAACGCCAACACCTTAACCGTACGTGGGTCCTACAGCAGACGGCGTTGCTGTATGCTGCCACGTTCGCCGCAAGGTGTATACATATAGACATGTACATATGTGCATATACAGATATGTAGATAGATATCATTACACACATAGAAATATATGTACACATACACATATATAAAGTACAACAGGTAAGACAGGGAATCAGAGGGATGCAAGGTGACAGAGAAGTAAGACGCGATATCTGTACATAGTAAAGATAGTGAACGACAACCTGAGTATCCGGGAGGGTTGAAAGAACAGGAAACCGCCACCCATGGAAAGGTCAACCTACCTAAATGCATAATCGCGAGTCGGGATGATCGCCAGGCCACGGTACAGTAACAGTACATGTGCGGGTAATATTATGAGGATATGAGGGTGGAGGTAGACACCGCCGGTGGTGATGCGGGCCACGCAGGTACTGTGTGCAACCGTCCCTGTGACAGCCGCAGTATGTGTATGTGTGCGGTGAGGGTGTCGTGTGTTCCGCTGTGCAAGTGTAATGTGTGTGCCACTGTAAAATGTGTATGTTGGTGCCATGTGACAGGCGGAGTGGAACAACATGTGCAGGCATACAGTATAGGAACCACAGGCGTATGTACAGCAGTACCCCCAAAGTAGTACTGAGAGCCCCTCCCTGGCTAGGCGCGTGGCGACGTAAAACGATGCAAAGTGAAAATGTCCCAGAATGTACCACAGGAATATAGCCAACATGAAATGCAAAGGATGTATGTACAAATCATGACCGTATGTATGACACCGATATGTTAATTGCAAAATGATACGTCGGCAACGTTACACAGCAATAGTCATGTACCGCGGAAATACGCATGTGCTACCCCGGTACCGATCGTGGCTACGTATCGGCCCGTAAACACTGCTGTGTGTTCTACGAGTGTCAAACAAGCAATCGCCACCCGAATAGGTGGCAACCACTAGCATACAGGCCGTCCCAAGTACAGGACCACAATGACTGTAAATATCCGTGACAAAATGCCAAGGGATAGTCGGCACGTACGAACAACCGCAGATATACTACCGATGTGACAGAGGAATACATGCAGGAAGCACACATGCAGGCGATACCGACACCAGACGACATCAACACAACCTACACTCCCAGAACAACAGACAGGTAACTGCCAGCTTCCCAGGCAGGGATGGAGCACACACACAAGCATACCGTGTATGTAGAAATGCAAGGCCCACAACCCGTACCCGTCACCCACAACCTCCGATATTCCCCATCGCACATATCAAAGGGATACAAGCCGCAATAGCAGCACAAACATACAGGCAGTCAATGACAGTGGCATAACCGCAACATCTCGCGTGGGAAACACTATCAGCAGCGGATGCATACCTGCATCCATTGTTGAAAGGAATACAAGAGCTATGTTACACATCCGAATGCAAAACGCCATCGACAGACGCCGCCAGGACACGGACACCCACATGTCGAACATAATACCACACCCAACACACACAATCCACGGCTAACACCACTGCGAAATGTACCTGACGCCACACATAGCGGCTGCAGTTACACATAACATAACACAATACAGACCATCTCCACGAAGGTAGTGCAAATAACCAACGCCCAGGCGAGGAATGCAACCATGCCCTAGTTACGACACGTACTGTACGAATGGAGCAGATGCACAGGTTATATGCGCACAAGTACACACCGAGGAACAGCTATTGGTGTGATGAACCCACATGTCGCAGGTGACGACGGATATAAGGATGACTCCTAGGATATTCAAACCGTATGCTCATACCGAACTACAAATAAAAAACGGATAGAGTGAGACAACGCAATAGCGAGACGCAACGGAAAACGGAAGGAAACACAGTAAAGGTATGTAGAACCCACGATATGTACTGGTGTGTAACGCATGATGTATGTGAGCTGCACTGTATGTGAACGGTGTTTGTAAGTAAGGATACTTGTCCATAATGCAGAGAGTGGTGAAAGGTGGTTATGTAGTGCTATCCCGCTGAGCATACCAACGACTGTGGACACCGTGTGCACAGCAGTGGGACATCATGTACACAGCCGAATAACACAAGGGCTGCCACAGGGGCATAACACAGAACAATGCCACCCCCCCACGCCGATGCTGGCAGTGGATGTCCAACAAGGAAGTGCCACAGCAGGGATAGGACATGTATGTATACTGTCACAGCACACATGTGTATGGGCATATACCATCGATGTCATACGTAATGTGCGACGTGCACGTATGCCTCGCAGTAGGGGTTACTATGTCAACTATGTGTAATGTAAAGCTGTCATGGTGGATATGACAGACATCATACACAGTATCACAGGCATATCATGCATAATGGAGTTATGGCCTATTGGTATGTACACTAACAGGATACGTATGGCCTGTACATATGGGACAGAGTAGTAGCAGAATAGCCATCCGAAATGGAAGGAACACCAAGTAACCATGTCCAAACGATCTGTAGCAGGTGCAATGTGTGCAACAATGAAGTCCGGCAGGTCCATGTGTAAACACATGTGCAGTGTACACAGTAGTGTCACCTCCCCATGGTAGTGTCCACTGAACAGCAGAGGTGGATGCCAACTGCATGTCTACACAGTACTGCTGCTGTGGTGGTACCATGACTGTGTGTCACCCTATCAGTAAGGGAGCTATCACATGAACAGTGCCACAGTGTGTCCCTGTGGGATGTGCACAGGACCTATGTTCCACAGCATGGTGTGTGTTGTGTCTGCGGAAGTAACACAGAAGCCCAGGCCATGCAATGTGGCATGTGTGCACATATACAGGAGTGCTCCATTCACCATGTATGTATGCGCCATGTATGAGTACTACATGCATCAGTAATGCGGAGGACATGGCCCATGTCAGAGTAGATGACACCCCTGTGTATGTGGTACACAGATGAGTACAGATGTGTTCCCCGTCTGTCATCCGCATATGTAAACTGTCTGAGCCTGGTACACATCATGGCATGATAATGCCGTGCCATGTAAAGTCGTAGCCGTTGTGGAAGGTACACCACAAATGTGTTATTGTAACCCTGCCCGTGTGTAGATGTGTGTATGGCACAGGTACAATGGCTACCTATGTACCAGCAACACACACAGTACAGATATGTGTGGCCCTGCAGATGTGTACCCATGCCACAGTGGAATACGGCAACCACAGCACCATGTGGGGCATGTGTGTGTACAGCAACCATGTACAATGTGATATGCATGTATGGGGACAGTATCCATGTGATACCCAGTGGATGACTGTTGCTATGCAAAGGTGATGTGCATGCACCATGTGTGATGCATCCTGACACAATGACACCCACACGATGTATCTGCCACACCGACACCTGTACGGTTGTTATCAGTATGAGCTGGTGGAGCTACAATGGTACCAGGTATGTAGATGTGGGATATCTAGGCATGGACAGTACTCTGTGACAGCATGTTGTGTATGTAAGCAAATAGTGAACATGAGGGGCCCCATGACTGAGGACTGTGTAATGCCACATGTACCTGACATGTAGTAGGTAGCATGATATGCTTGCACCACTGTGTGTCCTATCCAGGATTCATATAGCCTAACATCCTGAGACACAGGGTATGATGTGACGGTGGATGTGTACATTGCCAATACCAGAATGTGGAATGCTGCTGAAGGGCAATGTGGGGACAATGTCTGATCTGTTACCCTCTGTACCACACCAACCACCCATGCAATGGTATGACAGGTGGCCAGCATGTGTATGTGGCGTGCTGTGGCACACAGAAGCCCAACAAGGGTGCCAGTAAAGGCATGGAGGTCATCAATGAGTGTGTGAAGCACGTATGTGAGGACGTGCCCCAGTGCCATACTGAATGGTCCAGTCATGGGTGTATGAATGCAGTCCCACACGTGTAATGCAGTACCACCCATGTGTAGTGCGATAGATGCGGTAGTGTGGCGGTCAAGGTACACAATGTCCAACAACAGGCTAGCAGTTAATTCAGTGGGCTGGTGTGGAGACACATACCAAACAGGTTGGCGGGACATAACAGCTAGGGAGATCGGAAGGTGACATTGGGACAGTGTCTTAAGACATAAAGTGTGCATGGCAGTACCATGTATGTGTCCACAGGGACACTGAGATGTCCATGTATGGATTGCAACCCTGTAGTGAGTGAGAGTGTGTATTGTTGGTAGGTACACCATTGCCTGGCATGTTGCCAACATTATCTCAGTCAGCAATGCCTGGGTGACTGTTGTACGCGACATCGAATGTGGATGTAGCCAAACAACACAGACATACCACCACACTGCCTGAGGGCCCACACTGCAATGTGCGGCAGTCATGTGTAGGTAGCTAGCCTTGGAGCATGTGATGGGCCACGAGGACCCACCATGGCTGTCAAGTGATGCACCCCACACATGTGAATATCCCCACCATGCAACAGCCTGCACATGTGCCCATACAGCAGATGTGCATGGAACATGACTACCACCGTGGCATCTGTGAAAAGGCCAGTACCGCCATGTCTCTGTGTGGAATAGCATGGTCCTTACCATTGCGTACATGTTGCAGAAGTGCACTGTGATATGTGTCAGCATAGTCACGTACACTGTCCATCTGCCGGGGTGCCATGCCATTAACAACCCCCGTCAGCAGACGTCAGTAGTACTGGCTGTAGAGCACATGTACCATGTATGCTGTGATGGGTGTGTGTCCAGGGTGTGGCTAGCAGGGCCGTGAAGCATATATGTTCATCTACCAGAGGGGGGATATCCCCAGGTTTAACACAGCAGACACATGGAGGTATCGTGCATGCTGAGGGTAGTGTAGGTATGGTATGTGTTATGTAATGTGTCACCCAGCTAGGTGGAGTGCATGGCCAAGCATGTGTGGGTACATGGGAGTCCATACTAGGGAAGTGTGGGTTGCTGTCAGCACATGGCAGTAGCAGCTGTCCGAGGTCCAATGTACAGTATGACAACACAGCCAGCATGTAACCTGTGGTGTACAGTGTAATCTCTGTTGCGTGTTACAATGTGTCTAGTGGTCACAAACATGGGTATCCGAACATGGAGCACCTACGATGCATTGTGTTTGGAAAATATACAGTATGTGTGCAAAACATTGTGTGAAGAGGGATCCCCTCACCTGTGTGTGTTGCAGTCCAGGTATGTGCCTGGGAGATATGATCCGTGTACAATCTGGACTTGCAGGTGTGCTGTGCGAGCATGGAGGCAGGTCCCAGGCACCGCAGATAAATGTGAGGCGTGCACTACTGTGCGTGCCTTGCTTGTGTGCAGCAGAGTGGAAGGTGCAAGCATTGTCCCACATTACCGCATGCCGTGCCTGCCTGTTACAGCCCTGCTGGAGACAGACATGTGACACCGCCGCAGAGGCAGCATAGCATGTGAAGATGTACATGTGGGCTCCACACCCTAGGCAGATGTCTGCAGGTCATGTGTGCCACAGTAGTGTGGTCGACCACGACTGTCATACTGGTCAGATACCACATGCCTGTATAAGTACAGTATGAGCATAGTCAACAGTCACAGTGACAGAGTGGGCCAATGTACAGTATCCCTGTGTTCAGACCACTGCCTACTGTACACATGGCTAGACACACACCCGGAGGGTGAATATACCTTTGAGCCATCAAATGTCCCAGTC